>NC_057941.1:52298706-52353706 GCF_018555375.3 Anguilla rostrata
AAATTTGACTTAAGATGTCTGTTTAATTAAATACTCCTGATCCTGAAGAAGGCTACTGTCCTTTCTGAACCCACAAAGATAAAGACTTTAAAAAGGATTCCGCTGCCACACTTACGTTCCGTTTCCTCCGCCTTCTTTTGATGCTTTTCCCCAAAGACGAATATCTCACCCCCTGCCATGGAGACGAAGTCATTACATCCTCCCCGTGACTCCCTGCAAGGGACCCTCCATCAACCAATCCCAAGCACCGCCTCTGCCATTACGCAAGACCCAGACAGGGGGCGGGGCCAGGGGAGGGGAGGAGCCAGGGGGGAGGAGCCATGTACGATGGAGAGCACTTTGGACGCTGAAAGCGTTTGGTGGGAGAGCACCCGAAATAATTTCAGTAAACCCTTCTGCCTGCGCAAACGGTTTCTCAAAGTTCACGTTCGGACAGCGGTTAGATCTGCTGACCCACCCTCGAACGCAGGAAAGAGGAAGTTTCATATCTGACCAATGAGGTTAAGCCGTGGGTGCGGTTCACTTTCAGATCACTCGTTGGGTTCATGAACTATGAAGGACTTTCCCCACCCTCCCAGCCTGAGTCAGAGCGCGGGACCTCGTTGACAACGGGACGGGAAAATTCGGGACGGTTCCCCCGCCCCCCTCCGAAGCTCGACTCTCGCGCACCTGCAGGGGAGGAAGCGGGATTTCCGCGGGGCCTTGGCTCGGCCCGGCGGGAGCACGGCGGGATTTCCGCGCGTAGCGGCAGACAGACGCTCCCCCTCAGAAGGGAGGGAGGCTTCTCCAAACGCTCGTAGCGTCTTGGCCGTCGCCCCGGCCCCCGCCCGCCAAACTCTGTGCACGCAGGCCCCGGCCCCCGGCCCCCAGCCCCTGGCCCCCGCCCGCCAAACTACGCGCACGCGAGAACGCTCCCGCGGGCCCCGGCGAGGCCACCCCGCCCCGCGCCGGAGAGGTCACCCCGGGACGGCCCAACCGCTGACACCCGCAAAATCCTCCAGAGGGACGGAGGGTCACAAGTGGGCGGCGGCTACAACGAGGCCACGCCCCCCTCGAGCTGGGAGACAAATGAGGAGGAAAATAGTGTCTGTCAGCAAAGAGCTGTGTGTGTGTGTGTGAGAGAGAGTGTGTGTATGTGTCTCTGTGTGTGTGTGTGAGAGAGTGAGTGTATGTGTGCATGTATGTTTTTGTCAGTGTGCGTGAGAGTGTGTATGTGCATATGCGTGTGTGTGTGTGTGTGTGTGTGTGTGTGTGTGTGTGTGTGTGTGTGTGACAGTGCGTGTGTCTGTGTGTGTGTGTGTGTGTGTGTGCGTGTGCGTGTGTGTGTGTGTGCGTGTGTGTGCGTGTGTGTATGAGAGACTGTAAATCTGTGTGCTTGCGTGCGTGTGTGTGTGTGTGTGACAGTGTGTGTGTCTGTGTGTGTGTGTGTGTGACAGTGTGTGTGTCTGTGTGTGTGTGTGTGTGTGTGTGTGTATGAGAGACTGTAAGTCTGTGTGCTTGCGTGCATGTGTGTGTGTGTGCATTTGAGAGACTAAGTCTGTGTGCGTGTGTGCATGTGTGTGTGTGTGTGTGAGACAGTGTGTGTGTGTGTGTGTGTGAGAGACAGTGTGTGTGCATGTGTGTGTGTGTGTGTGAGACAGTGTGTGTGTGTGTGTGTGTGAGAGACAGTGTGTGTGTGTGTGTGTGTGACAGTGTGTGTGTGTGTAGAATCATGTGTTACTGCAGTAAAGGCCAGTCTGTCTCAGGCACAGGAGGAACACATCCTGACAAATCCTGATTCTGTTGCTAAACACTCCAGTCTGGAGGCTGTGGCATTCTCCCAGCATTCCCTGGGTCAAAACATTTCCGCCCTGCCCCGCCCCCTTCCTCACTCACACACAATCCACACTTTTTCTCCTCTTCCTCCTCCCCCAAAAAACTGGCCTGATCCACGCTGCAATCGTGTCGGAGAGACAAACATCCCACCCACTGTGATTCTTCTTCTTCTTCTTCTGTTTAATGTGGGCATCGCTTCGGCACTTTCATAATCACGTTTTCCTTTTTTTATAAATAAAGAGATGCAGATTGAATCCCTCTGGAGACGCGCAAAACTAAACAAACAAAAAGACGTCTGGATGACTCGAGGAATGTTCGCCCAAGTGTGCAGACAATTTCAGAGTTTAAATCACTGTCTCCTAAAAATGTGACCCCCCCTTGCCCCCCCCCCGCTCTGTTTATCTGAGCCGTGACAATGCGCCCGCCGCAGCCTCGCAGACGACAGGCCCGAATTCCTCCCCGCGCAGCTGCACGCGTCACGCAACCCCGGCGCGTTTGACCCCCCCCCCCGCCCCGCTCCTCCGTGACCCCCCCCCCCCCCCGACGGAAATAACGCCGCTTAATCGCCAACGCGACAGACATAAACGCACCCTGCTCGCAGCCGCCCTTGAGCCGCAATGGCAGGCAGAGCAAATACTAGAGCGTTACTACAGCGAAAGTATGTGCGTCAGCAGCCACCGTTGAGCCAAAATGGCAGACAGTGCAAAGAATTTCTACAGCCAGCATTGGAGTGTCAGCAGCCGGTGTTGAGCCAAAATGGCAGACGGAGCAAATACTAGAGCATTTCAACAGCCAGCATCTGTGTGTTTGCAGCCACCACTGAGCCAAAATGACAGACAGTGCAAAGCATTTCCAACAAACAGCACCTGTTCCAGGCCACCCAGTCGACGTGTACTCCAACACCACTATTACAGCTGTGAGTGCGGGCCGACCAGGGAGCCCCACACAGCCTGGGGACAGGACACGAGCGGGCGGAGTGACCACCCGTCTCCCGCGAACGGGAGGAGGAAGAGGAGGAGGAGGAGGAGGAGAGGGAGGAGGAGAGGGAGAGCTTTCTTCTGAGTCAAAAGGGCGGAAGCAGAGAGAGACAGGAGAGGACAGAGAAGAGATTTAAGAGGGAAAAGTAACAGGAGGCGGAGATGGATGGAGGTTCATGAGAGAGCGAGGAGGGAGAGAGAGAGAGAGAGAGAAAAGGACAGGGAGAGAAGAGGGATAGAGGAAGGATAAGAATTACAGAAAGAGCGAGAGGAAATAAGAAGAAAACAGGAAGAGAGGGAGATGGAGACAGAGGAGAGTGAAAACAGTGAGAGGGGAAGATAGAAAGATGGTGGGAGAGGAAAAGAAAAGGGGGGACAGAGAAAGAAAGATAGAAAGAGGAGAGAGAGAGAGAGCTGGCAGGATCCCAGCTGCTGCTGCATATTTCAAAGAGAATGACAGGGTCACCCTCTCCCTCCCTCTCTGTCTCTCTCTCTCTCTAACTCCCACTCTCTCCACACAGCTAAGAGCAGGAAATGTCACTGGCCAGCACTGTCCCTAGGGCAGGCTAACACAGTCAACTGCACCCCACAGAGGCCATGCTGGGGTCCCCAACCCAGGTCCTGCTGGGGCCCCCAACCCTGGTCCTGCTGGGGTCCCAAAGCGCTGGTCCTGCTGGGGTCCCCAAACCCTGGTCCTGCTGGGGTCCCCAACCCTGGTCCTGCTGGGGTTCCCAATCCTGATCCTGCTGGGGTCCCCAATCCTGATCCTGCTGAACCACAGGGTCTGCTGCTGGGGTCAGTTAACTGCGTGATCAACTGCTTTAATTGGCTAATTCAGTGCTAACTCTTCTAGAACATTCCACTGGTTCCCAGGGATTCCATTCTGAGCACAGTGGTACCAACCAAAGCAACGCCCCCCCGCATACCAACAGGACATCGGCGCGTCCTCAAACGCACAAACCCCGTCACCCGCCCCCCGCTGAACCGGGCCCGGGACGGGGCGTCCCCGCACCCCTCATTAAACTCTTCCAGGGGAGCACACAGGCACAAAGAGGCGTTGAGGCGTGTAGGAGCCGAGCGTGAAGAGCTCCCAAACAAACGGGCCCCCTGTCCCACGGTACTGCGGTGGGACGGGTCAAAGGCACCGTCACATGACTCATCCATCCTACGGTCCTCACAGGGCTGGACCAAACCAGGGGTGTACAGGCTCACCCGAAAAGGTGTGGGTAAAGTTCTTATCTTAGCCCAGCTCTACACCACCAGGTTTCAGCAAATTAACGAATTATGGTCCTCAATCAAGACCCTGATGAGTAGAATCAGGCGTGTTAGGGCTGGGATAAAACACAAACCTGCACCCACATCAAACCTTTTCGGATAAGACTGAAAACCCCAACCTAAATATTCCCATACAAATGCATTAGTGTAATTCCCACCCTCTACCATACCAAAATGCAGAAAGATAGAAATACCGGTAATTGAATGCTTAAATAAAATGCAGTTCATTTGAAAACTTTTTCGTTTTTTTATGGTGTAACTTTCCTTAATGAGGCATGGATCGTTACCCAGCCCCTCATTTACATTCACAGTTAGTCACTGAACACATCTTATCCAGAGCGACTCAGGAGGAAAAGTATGTTTTTGGGATCCTGTGGGTCGTCCTGCGGCCTGAAGAAGCAGAGCACAGAGAGGAGCGGGACAAACGGGGGCGTGCGTGCGCCCCTGCGGTTATCCAGAGGAAACCCCACAGCTGGGACTGAGCGATGTCACGCGCGCCGTCCGTCACACGGCCAGACGGCTCGGGGAATTTTCGGGGGGGGGGGGTGACGCGGCCGAGGAATCTCCGCAACTTCAAAATCCTGTTTTTCCATTCTTAAGAATGCCTGGATCCTGAAGGGTTTTCTCATCACTGCTTTTTTTACACATCTGCAAATGCACTTATAGTTTAGGAGCGATTGATTTGAAAGGTAGCTGTACATTTAGCGGGGGTTTCATGTGGGAAAGACAGACTCCTTACGGGAGTCTTCAGTGTGTGACGACTCAGATATAAAACTCAATTGTATTTTTCTGTCAGTTCTTTAAACAATAAAACAATAATAAAGCACAAAACCTTTAGCTTGTCTGAATAAGAAGTCCACCCCCTCTCCTTCAAGCCAGCCGTTCTCCCATCCTCATCCTCAGTGCCCCAAAATGAATCCCCATTTGAGAGGGATCGGGGACCAGCTCTGGCAACCCGGCCGTGAGGATGGCGTGTACGGAGCGTGCTCACACTGAACACGGCAGCCTGCTCCTTCCTGAATTATTAACACCGTCACTGCACGCACACTCGGGAGCACGTTACACATACCGGGTGGGGGGGGGGGTCCCCATCCCCAGCAGCACAGCTGCACGTTCCTGAGAGCTGACCTACTTCTGCTGGTAAAGGCTGAGGCAAGGTGCCCCCCCCTCAGAATTCACACCTGCAACCCTGCCCCCACCCCCACCGAACCACCAATGCCAAGGATGCCAGAATATAGTCTGAATATAAGTGCCCAGATGCATGCCTGATCCTACACCACTCTCTTACCCAGTACCATAGAGTGGAGGAGCCCAGCTCACCGAGACCATAGATACACTACACTAGAGAGCCTCCAGTGCTGGCGAGGTGCGTCCTCACCCAGAACCAGCACTCATCCCAAAATCTAAACTCAGAGAAGGGCACAGAGGGTTTCTCACTCTCCCTCTCTCTCTGCCTGTCTCTCTCTATCTCTCTCTCTCTCACACACTCTCTCTCTCTCTCTATCTCCCTCTCTCACACACACTCTCTCTCTCTCTCCTCTTAATAAAGGTTTCTGATGCACACAGCTCACGCCTTTCCCCCGGGGGGTAAATTACTCTAATGAGGGGAATCAAAGAGCAGTATGAGGGAGGGGGTCGGGGTGGGGTGGGGGGGGTGATGGGAAAGCCCTGCAACACCCACAACACACAGGTACGGGAACTCGCACAAACACACACAAGAGCCTTCCATACTTCCATAGTCTATCACTCTCCACCTCCTTCCCTTTCTGTCGCTCACTCTTCCTCCTGCTCTCCCATCACTGTCCCTCCCTCTCTCTCCCTCTCTCCCCTCCCTCCTCTCCTTCTCTCTCCCTCCTCTCCTCTCTCGCTCCTCCCCTCTCTCTCCTCTCTCCCCTCTCCTCTCTCCCCCTCCCTCCCTCTCTCCCCTCCTCCTCCTCTCTCCAGTGTGTGATGTATTATTCATGGTTACTCTGAGCGTGGGCCCTGCTTCTGCACCTCAGCCTGCGACCCTTAAAGGCCACCCAGAGCTGTTCCCTAAAAACGATCGATACCCCCCCCCAACCCCGTCCACCCCACCACCCCCACCCTGTCTACTTAACACAGACCCCACTTAAAACCTCTGGGGAAAAGTTGAGCAAGCAGGGAGGGCATTTTTACACAGACCTACTGAAGAGGAACCAAGAGGAGGTTCCCTCCCTCTGTCTCACCTTCTCTCCCTCCCTCTCTCTCAATATGGAGCTGGGAGAGGAGGTGGTTCCTGCCCCCCCCCCCACACCTTCCCCATAGCGACGGGACAGTGTGCTGTATGTGATGAAAATGCCCTGTAAGCCCAGTCATTGGCTGGGGCAGGAACACCAGCGCCCCCTGCTGGTCGCGCACACCTCCTCACTCAGCAGAGACTTCATTGTGTACATTAAAGCACACAAACATGCACATAAACATGCACACACACACACACACAGAAGCAAACCACTCACACGCCGTTGCACACACTTGGAACCCGGAAGCACGCAAACTCACCACAGCACCAGAGCATGCGCACATACGCATTCTCAACTCAGGCATGTGTGCAACGCACTCGGGCCATCACGAGAGAACAGAACACAAGACACAAACCGGGCTGTACATCTTGAGCCAGCTAATTCACTGCAGCAGAGGAGAATCAAAGGGTGTTAAAAGCGCCAGGGGTCTGTAGAGAGGGGAGAAGAGGGGAAGAGGGAGAGAGAGAGGAGAGAAGGGAGAGAGGAGAGAAGAGCGACGAGGAGGAGCAAGCGAGAGATCACACTAAATGGGCAGCTGCGAATTACCCAATGCGCTTATTACAGTCAGCAACGCTGTGAAGACCTGTGGCGCTGTGCTGAAGGGAAGGAAAAGCCGTGACATGCACCTCCACTGTCTAATCACCTCCCAGACAAACTACATTTCCCACAATCCCACACTGCACCTCCACTCTCTAATCACCGCTCAGACAAACTACATTTCCCACAATCCCACACCGCACCTCCACTCTCTAATCACCTCAGACAAACTACATTTCCCACAATCCCACCACCACTCTAATCACCTCCAAAATACTCTAATCACGCACCTCATGACCAAACTACATTTCCCACAATCCCACACTGCACCTCCATTCTCTAATGACCTCTCAATCTACATGTCCCATAGACCCCCACTGACCACCACTCTCTAAAACACTTTATACACAAACTTCATTTCCCACAATCCCCCACAGCACTTCTACACATTTTCACAAGATGCACCAAGTTTTTCTGCTTCTACAGCAGGGAGACGGAGTCACTATTGAGAACACAGAGCAGAGTATCTGGTGTGTTTACAGGATCTGTGCTGTGATCTGAGAGACTGGCCTGAAACCACTTTCATCTTCCATGACCCAACAAGCTCAAGTGCACATGCATGCTGCCTTCCTGCAGTCCTGGATTTTCGACTGGAATTTAAAATCGAACACAAAACAAAGACATCGTATTTGAACAAGATGTGAAACTCAGGGCACAGGATCAGGGTTTAATGTAAGTGCAAACGTGTGCACGAGCACTGCAGACCGCTCTGGGGGAAAGGCTGGAACAAGGTGGCTGTTGCAGATAAGCAAGCTCCCTTTTCTCAACATAATTATTTGTCTGAATATCTGGGGGCGGAATTTTTATTTATTTATTTATTTATAGGAAAAAGGTAAGAAGCAATTGTGTGACTAAGTGTTATAAGACTGGAACACAAATTTACAGCAATCAGAGCCTGACTCAGTTTAAAAACTGCTTTCCAGCAGCTTTCCTGCTCCTCCTCCTCAGGAGAGGGGGAAGATTTAAAGAGCATAGGCATTAGAAGAGAGAGAAAGAGAGAAAAGAAATAAGAGAGTACACTAAATGAATAGTAGAGATGAGCAGGCCATACATAAAGCATCCCTGGGTTCAGTGTTATCTTCGGTGCTGGGCATACAATACCATAATTTCACAATGACAGTAACTTATAAAACTGAATTTACTTCACAGTAAAACCTAATAGACTGTTTGAGAGACTTGGAATGGGTTGCCAGAGTATCCTTCATTGTGTCAATAAATTGTCCAGTGTTCATATCAAGAGACCATTTCATAGATCATTCGAAAAAAACAACAATTGAGTAATCAATAAAATAACCAATAGCTGCCTGCTTTGGATTGATCGCTGCCTGCTTCTGGTTTCTGCGTCAAACCAAAACCAAAATACTACTGCTACTGAGAGCCAACAAGTTGGGCTGACCAGGGGAGAACAGGGGGTGAATTTTGGGATGGGGTAGAAAACTATTTTTGCGAAGCCAATGAGAACAAGACAACATACCATGCCACTGATTCCCACAGCTGACTAGAGAGATAAATGAACAGAATAATAAGGCTGACCCCTCTACAGGAACCAGAACCCGACTTATAAAGATGCAGTGGAAACATCACAGGACCACAACACAAAGCAGACGTACCGGGGGTAATGCTAACCAGGAGTTGTGGCTAACCGAGTGTTGTGCTAACTAGAAGTGACGCTAATCGGGTGTTGTGCTAACCAGGAGTTATGCTAATCAGGAGCAGCGCTAACCGGGAGTGGCGCTAACTGGCAGTTGAGGCTAATCACATTCACGCAAGCCAATGGACAACCGCGATCACAGGTCCGCACACCTTGTCTGAGGCCTGTCCACTGCGTCTGCCCTCACAACTAAACACTAAAGTTTTTACTCTGAGTTTCTCAAATGCTGTGCTCGCTTCAGCAAGGACCTTCAGCAAAAAGAGTTAGCTTAGCCGAACACAGCGCGGGGCGTCCAACAGACACACACGGGAGCGGACTTCCACGAGGCATTTCATTAGAAGAATGAATAAAATGCAGGGAATGGTGATTTAATCTTTTAGCCACTATAATTAGAGCAATCAGTCACATCCTCACTGCAGCCTGTGTTCATTATTGTAAAGCAGGATAACAATGCAGGGGGGGAAAAAAACACCATTAAGCGAATAAACACAACCAAACTAATTAACCCGAGGAGAGGGGGGGGGTGATTGATAAGAAGGGAGTAACTGCTTACTGCAGCAACAAGAGAGAAAGATGAGTGGCAGAGAGGGTGATGGAGAGAGGGGGAGGAGGAGAGAGTGGGGAGAGACAGAGATAGAGAGAGAGAGGGTGATGGAGAGATAGAGAGGAGAGAGATGGAGGGGGGGTGATGGAGAGGGGAGAGGGTGGAGGAGAGATAGAGAGGGAGAGAGATTGGGAGAGGGAGAGAAAGACAGACAGGAAGAGAGGGGGAAAGAGAGTGAGTGATGGAGAGGGGGGAGAGAGTGAGAGAGTGAGAGAGAGATAGACAGGGAGAAAGATGGAGAGAGGGGATGAAGGAGAGGGGGGAGAGAAAGGGTGATGAAGAGAGGAGGAGACAGAGATATAAAGAGAGAGGGAGAGAGACAGTGAGAGATGGAGTGATGGAGAGTGTGGGAGAGAGAGAGAGAGAGAGGAAAGATGGAGAAAGGAAGGAAGGAATCATTTTCCCAACATCTTCTCATAACCTCAGAAAGTCACAAGGTCTGAAGCAATAAAACAGTGAAATAGCATATCCTTATTCAGCAGGACACAGGGCTCAGGAAAACGTTTTTTTTTTTTGTTTTTGTTTTTTTATTCAGGGAAATTTTGCTTTTTATTGCTGCTAATTAGGTTTCCTTCCGCACTTTCTCATGCTTAAATGTCCGGATTTGGGTTTCCACTGCTGTGGAAAAAAAACCTTGTGAAACTGGTTTCCGAAAGGACAAAAAAAGTAACAAATAAAAACTGCAGTAAAACCGTGAGGATTTGGGCGTAGACGCGAATATTAGCTGAAACTGAAGGCAAAGACCGCAGCAAATCAGCACGGACATCTCTCCCTCCTCCTTTCTCTTTTTTCTCCTCTAATTTCTCCCTCTATCAGCACTTGGCTCCCTGGCGTTGGGAGACCATCAGAAACTCACAAAGTCTTATTTCCACCGGATCAGAGGTTTCGCTTCTCGCCCGCACGTCAGACAGGGCTGGAGTCCGGAGGCAGAGTAATCCCGCCCGGATGAGAAATCAGAGTGGAATGAGAAGCAGAGCGCCGCCGCCACTGATGTGGTTTCTGCGGGCGCGACGCGCGGAACGGGAACCGCGAACCCCGCGGCGTGCCGGGCTGGAGCCGGCAGCCCCCGCGGGGCAGAGTCAGGGCCCCATGAGCTGTACGCTAGCGTACCGCTGCGCAAGAGATTCGCTAGCATACTGTAGCTGCGCGAGAGCTTTGCTAGCGTACTGTAGCTGTGCGAGAGCTTTGCTAGCGTACTGTAGCTGTGCGAGAGCTTTGCTAGCGTACTGTAGCTGTGCGAGAGCTTCGCTAGCGTACTGTAGCTGCGCGAGAGCTTCGCTAGCGTACTGTAGCTGCGCGAGAGCTTCGCTAGCGTACTGTAGCTGTGCGAGAGCTTCGCTAGCGTACCGCTGCGCAAGAGCTACACTAGCGTGCTGTGGCTGTGCGAGCTTTGCTAGCATACTGCTGCGCAACAGCTAAGCTAGCGCACCGCTACACAAAAGGATGTTTTTTTTGTCTTTTTGTAACTTTTCGTGTCAAAGTTACTACTTTTGTGTTACAAATTTACAATTTGTATGTGACAAAGGGAGACTTAACACAATCTGTGTTCCCTTCAACTAGACATGGAGGTGTGTTAAAAAATATTACACATCTGTCATGAGAGTAACCATCTAAAAGTTGTAGAGGAAAAAAAAATTTAATCGGCCAAAAAATAATCTGATTTTAAAAATGCAGCCTATCAGACTGTAGGAATGTGGGGGGGGGGGGGGAGACTGAAGAGAGACCGAGTGACCTGCTCACCAGACGACACGCCCCCACCCCCCTACCCACAATGCATCACACCTCAAACCGAGCGGAGCGACCTTCCTCCTCCAGCGCTCCCCGCGTTCGCTCAGCGCTCACTGAGCGCGCTCAGTTCTGCAGCAGGAAAGGGCCCGCAGCTAACGAAGCGTGCGCGCATATTTAATTATGCTAATTCATATTTGATGCCTAACTAATTAATTGCACTGGGGGGGGGGGCTGTAAAGCCAGGGTGGTGGGGGGGCTGGTCGTGATTAGCCTCCAGCTGCGCTCGGCGCCGGGCTGAGGTTTTTGGGGGGGGGGGGTTTTGGTGTTCCCCGCAGGTCAGGAGGTACACAGTAAAAATGAGTCACTCTTAATACCTCAGCGCTGACGCCAGCCACATGCACACAGGCCGCGCCGGTTACCATGGACACGCTGCGTCCGCCGACAGAGCTGTAAATAAAGCTTTTTCAAACTCCGCGTTTTTAGGCGTCCGCGTCGCGGGGCTGAGGAGCCGCAGAAAGGTCGCCGCCTCGTTAAGAGGGGTTCAGGACATTTTGGGGTCCCGCTGCTGTGCCTCTGGCTGGCCGCTTCGTACCCCCGCCAGCGCCCCCAAACAGGAAGTGCAAAGGTTAGAGGGTCAAATCAGCTCCCCCAGATCTCCCGTTCCCTGTGCTGAGCTGTCCCCACCCCTCCACACACAGGAGGAGGAGAAGGAAAAAGAAAAGAGAGAAAGAGGGGAAGAAATTAAAGTTAAAATGAGAAAAGGGGGGGATAATTCTAGGATGGAAAAGGAAAATTAGAAAACTAGACTGACCTTCCTCCATCAGAACAGGACGCCGAGCGTGCAGGAGCAGCCCATGTGACAAACGAGGCTCATTTCCGCTTCCTCTCCCTTCAGTTTAAACGAGCGAGCGAGCGAGCGCTCAAACTAGGCCTTCGTCTCTGAACTCCCTCTCTGCCCCCCCGCCCCGACGCTCGGGGAAACAGCAGCGCTCGAAATCAGCCGTCATTTTAAACGCCAATCAAGTCGGGAGGCGGTATGAGATTCCACACCCTTTTATCCGCAGAGCGGGCCAATCAGCAGCCTCCCCCCCCCCACACCCCCCCGCCCGCAGCCTAAACCATGTTAAAAATGAACATGACACCCGTGTGATAATGAGGATCCCGCGCGCGGTGTGGGGGTCACACAGGGCCGCCTGCTAATGGAACTCGGGGGTGAGTGGAGGGCGTGGCTCACTGGCGATGACACAGACCTGCGAAACTGTGTGTGTGTGTGTGTGTGTGTGCGTGCGTGTGTGTGTGTGTGTGTGAGAAAAGGGCTCCCATTACTCAGCTGTAACCCCCCCCCCCCCCCACCAAACCCACAGCAGACCATGCCCTTCTCTGAAGCATGTTTCTACCACCACAGTTTTTTGGGTGGATCACCACCAACTTGAGCTATGGGAGAGCAGAGGCCAGTAAATCACCCATAGCCCAATTATTGCTCTCACCCCCCCTCCCCCCTGGCCAACGCCCGTGCCCCTGCCCCCCCCCAGGGATGCTGCTTTTAAAGCTGGCGGTTAAAGTCCATGTTATTGTTCTGTCTGTAATCCTCTTTGTGCCAAGTGTCCAATAAACCAGCAGAAGACAGGGATGCTGAGTTTCCATGGTAACCCCGCCCCCCCCCCCCCCACTACCAACCGCCCGTTAATGTCTGATATTAATTTGTGCCACAAAGTACAACTGACATGCAGGGATGTCACCGTTCGTACAAGAGCAATAAAAACCCTCCCGTTAACAAAAATAAATAAGCAGGCCTCAGCCCGTGAACACAAAACCGGTCACAAGCACCAGCTTCACTGACCGGGCTGGACTTGGCAGCGACGGCAGAGTTCTTATTTTTTATTTTTTTTACGAGGTCCCTGAATTCCTCATAAAGACAGAAAGTTTAATAAACTGAGCGAGTGACTCATCGCTCAGGAGCAGCCTGGAGGCTGTTCGGCTCGTCGTGTCCGAGCGCTTCTGCGTGGAGCGCTTCTGCGTGTTCCTCCCGGTTTTATGTCTGAGGGAAACGGCTTGCTTCAGTTCCTAACTCTCTTTCCGCAGCTCCTCCTCTTTGGTTCTGAGGCGCGCGTTCGATGCCTCGGGTTCTGTTAAAATCTCCCCGCTGCACAGACACGCGTGACCAGTCCTCCCACAGGGACACACACACGCGTGACCACTCCTCCCACAGGGACACACACACGCGCGACCACTCCTCCCACAGGGACACACACACACGCGACCACTCCTTCCACAGGGACACGCACGCCCATGCCACACGCATGTGCCACCGCACGCTTACTGTGAGAGACAGGAGGGTGCGGTCTCAGGACCCAGAAACGTTTAATGATCACATGTGGCTGGGCACAGTGTGCACTATGCAGACACACACGGACATCCTGATTGGTCACTGTCTGTGGAGACTGACAGGGCCCTAAGTCTGTGAAGGTGCTCAGGGATCCCACGTGATTGGCGGTTGCCTCGGGACTCTCTCGCATGATTGGTTATTGTACTGCCAGGGCTCTCCTGATTGGCCAGTGACTCCAGAGATAAACTGTACCCTTTTCGTGATTGGCTGTAGTCTCTGTAAAGGGACAGCGCTCTGCTGTGATTGGCTGTAGTCTCTGTGCCCAGTCACTCTCCTGCCCTTGCGTCGGTCACCAAAAGACTGCAGAGGCGAAGGTCAGAGCAGCTCAGAGAGAGAGGGAGAGGAACAGGGCAGCGAAGAGACAGAACAGCACACGGTACAGTACAGACACACCGTACAGTACAGACACATAGTGCAGTACAGACACAGACGAGGGTGTGTACCAAAGCTCGACTCGCCTCAAACACAGCAGGGCCTTAAACGTTCCCACAACGTTCCCGTAACGCTGCAGCAACCCCCCAGCTTCAGCTGGGCGAGCGGATTGAAGGATTGCCCCCCCCCTTATCTCGGCAGGGCACACGCAGAGACCGCCCAGGGAAAGACTGATAAAGAGGAAGGAGGGATATTTCAGTAAACGACAAACGACAGCGCTCTGCAAACAGGCCGACCCCTGCTTCTCCGAGCCTGGTACAGAGACTGAGGTTACACTGGTGCGCACACACGCACACACACACACACACACACACACACACACACGTGCAAGCATGCACGCACACGCACACACATGCACACGCGCATAAACTAGGCCTGAGGGTGGGTCAGTGTATGGATTAACAGTCAGCTTGCACACACACACACACACACACACACACACACACAGACAGCACAGCTAATAGGATTATGGGGGAACCATACTGTGGGGTGATTAGTCCACCCCATCACAGAGACAAAGAGGGGGACTCCCAAAAAACACCCCCAAACCTCCAGCCAAAGAACAGCTCAAACCCTTGCAGTGCAATAGCCAATCACACAAAAGAGCCTCCTGTTGACCTCCAGAGGCAACAGCCAATCACACGGTAGCCCTGACCACCTCCTGAGAGCATGTAAGCATCTCCATCCAGCCTTATTTATCCAGGAGACTGAAGGACTCCAATATTTTTTTATTTATTTGTTGCAGATGTGAACAATAGCCAAGTCAGATATACAGTTACATCTAGCTGTCCAATCATAAGGTTCTCTGCAGCTCAAGGGTAAGCAGGGGGCGTGGTCAGGAGTGTGATGCGTGGATTAAAAACCTGTGACGGTCGCTTAGCTTAAGGCTGGAGAGCAGCCTGGGGGGGGGGGGGGGGGACATGCCCCTGGCTCTCTCACAAAAAAAAATTCTACTAGACTAGACAAGAGAGATCAATATTTATGGACCACTGCCCATGTGTGTCCCCAAATTCACCAGCAGACAATACTAGTACAATCCACACAACCCAGAAACCCTGGTCGTAAATGGACACATTTCCTTCAGCAAGTTATAGGCTACATCGGAAGCCAAGTTAGAAATAGTTTCTTTTTGCCTCGCTGTAAAGACCCTTTCAAAAACAAGTGTGCTTAACAGGGCCCGTCCAGCACCGCCAAGTCCCGCAGTCAGCACAAGAGAGCAGCGATCAATACGGCCATGTGATCAGGAGCGAGCACAAGAGGCACTCCAAACCGCCACTCCAGGGTTACACCGCCCCAGCCCTCTCCGTCGAGTCCCCACGAGGGCTGTTAAACATGTAACATGTGCTTTATGGGGACATTACGCTGCCTGTGTACACATGTAACATGTGCTTTATGGGGACATTACGCTGCCTGTGTACACATGTAACATGTGCTTTATGGGGACATTACGCTGCCTGTGTACACATGTAACATGTGCTTTATGGGGACATTACGCTGCCTGTGTACACATGTAACATGTGCTTTATGGGGACATTACGCTGCCTGTGTGCACATGTAACGTGCTTTATGGGGACATTACGCTGCCTGTGTACACATGTAACATGTGCTTTATGGGGACATTACGCTGCCTGTGTACACATGTAACGTGCTTTATGGGGACATTACGCTGCCTGTGTACACATGTAACATGTGCTTTATGGGGACATTACGCTGCCTGTGTGCACGGCCCTCCGTGTCCTGACATCCTTTTTTTTTTTTTTTTTTCTCCAGCAGGCTTGTCTTCATCCTGCAAGACAATCATTAAAAAAAACCAAAGCGATGGAACAGGCCAAAGACACGAAAAAGTCCCCGCCCGCTTCCCTGCGAAATCGATCCGCGCGGTCCGTGTTACTGACTGTCCGCAGCACACCTGGCATCCCTACACGGCCGCGATGCTGCAGCAGCGACACGGCTAGCACAGTTAGCATCGCTGCTGTGCTGTCCAAATGAACGCATGTTAGCCTCGCCGGCTAACAACAAGCATACGGAGGCGCTAACTCTTATCTACAGCGCATTAAGAGCGCCGAAGTTCTGTTTCCACCATCATCCTGACTGTAGTTATTTGATCTATAACCCAGTGCAGTGGGGGGGCAGGGGTGAGGGGGGGTGGGGGGGGGGGGGGGTAGAGGTAATGATTTAAGCACCGGAAACAGGAGAAAGCAGGAGCCAGCGACGGGATTGAGTTAACCTCACATTAGTCTTCTAGAGTTTCAATTCCCCCGGCACCCATACGGGCTTTTACTGATCTCAGGAAAGAGAGGAAGAAAGATAGAGAAGAGATTAGGAAGAGAACAGAAGGGAGGATGCTGAGAGACAGAAAGAAAAAGAGAGTAGGGAGCAAGAGAAGTGGTAGATCGGGCAGATGTTGGGAGAGAAAGATGGAGGAGAGAGAAAAGAAAGAGAGACATCTCTTTCATGAGACATTCCTTCTTCTCCCTCCCAAAATGGAATCCCCAGGACATTCGCTGAGTGTTGCCGGGCTCAAGGTCTCAGCCAATCGCCTGCCTGATTGAGCAGATCTAGGATCTAACCGCATGCGTCAAATCCACCCCTAACGAATGTAGTCGCATTTGGCACTCTACACACATTTCCCAGCAAAAAGGGAATCCAAGATCCAACTGTGCAGTGGGCAATACGGGTCAGTCGTTCAAAAATAAAAAAGTGGTTTGTGAATTTGTCTCTAGTCCTTTTAAAAGCATTATCCCGACAGTGCTTCTGGGAAAAAACAATTCTCTGGCATTCTAAAGGTCTGCAAAAAAAACAACAACATTGAAAGCAGTTGGCTGTGCTGCCTTCTCTTGTCCCCTGATTTCTTGGGCCGAAACTGGTCGCCAGTCTTACAGTGAAAGCCAAAACTAACATACCCTGCGGCTCACTAGGACCAGGGCTGGGGGCCCCAGCAGACCCTGCGGCTCTCCAGGACCGGGGCTGGGGGGGGGGCACGGATTTAGAACATGAGCACGAACGCTAATCACGGAAAGATCCGGTCAGCTCACTCCGGGCACACCACAAGAGATGTAAACAAGAGCTACAAATGAATTTAATGAACCGTTTCAAAGGTCAAAGGTCGACTGGATAATCCCTGACATCAAAGGGCCGAGTTGGCTAATCACTTCAAACGTGACGCTTTTAAACTTCTTAGACAACATCCCATTAAAGTGACAGTCTGTAAACAAAACAACAGTAGAGCCCTTAACACATTCAAATGAATCAATACTGAACAGGAAGCGGTGCTGCAACAGGTAGAGCTTATCGTTGTTTAACTCATCTGATATCACTTGGTTGGGCAACAGGTAGAGCTTATCGTTGTTAAACTCATCTGATATCACTTGGTTGGGCAACAGGTAGAGCTTATCGTTGTTAAACTCATCTGATATCACTTGGTTAGGCAACAGGTAGAGCTAATCGTTGTAAACTCATCTGATATCACTTGGTTGGGCAAGAGGATGTCATCTTTCCCACAGGGTCCTCGTTCAAATCTGACAAACATTTTCCACGAACTTTCAACGACTCGCTTCTGGATTCATGAAAAACATTTTTTGGCACATTAGTCATGGCTACTTTGAGCTGCGTCGTGGCTAAAACTCTGGGATGGAAGGAAACTTGAAGCACAATAACGTCCAAATATTTTCCGTCTCCAGTGGCAGAAACCTTCTAGCAGTGGAACCGATATTGCAAGACACAGCACTGAAAGTAGCCCCAGGCTAGTGAGTAAGCAGGAAATTTTTTGCAAATTTTCTTTTTAATCCATCCTATTTTCCCCTAACATTTCAGGAACAGTGGAACACTTTAGAACTTTCCAGTACTTTTCTATGATTTTCCAGGATTTAAATATTCAGAAGGACCACACATCTTCAGCATAAAGGCAAAACAGACCAACCAGCCTTCAACCTGGAAACATTCAAATGTAATCTGCACTGATGTTATGAACAAATGCATGAACATGTTTATTCTATTAATTTTACACCTTATCCTACACCATCCTCCAGGCATCCATGTGTCCTGTTACCAACACTCAAACTGGTTTCACTTCTAATGGACACAACATGTGAAAACTGCATTAGACACTCAAACCAGTTTCACACCTAAAGGACACAATGTGTGAAAACTGCCTTAGACACAGTTCAGTTTCTTTTCTGACAGTGACAAGGTGTGAAATCTCACCAACACCCCTGACCAACAACCGGTCATGTGACGAATTTCACTTCCTCCCTCTCATTTCCCGTTCAAATGGCGATAACAGGCACAGCACCAAAGGTCAGCACACCAATTACTGCAGACCGCCATTAACCCTTTAAGGTGCGAGATCACAAATATGTGATTAGAATGTTCTCAACGGAACATTCTAACACTGATGTCACAATCACTGCTGGTAACTGAAAGCAAAATCAGTTCTAGAACACCGACTTAGAATTCTGGAAAAAAAAAAAAAAAAAAAAAAAAAACATTCCAAATGAATCTACTCTTCAAAGGGTTAAGAATGTAATTGAGTGAATGGAGGTGTCCTTGGAAACAGCACTGCCACTGAGGAACATTAAACTGGAATAAATGACACAGCCGGGTGGACTGTGTGTGAGAGAGACGGTGCGACCTCTCACTGAATCTCACCGGCAGTGCTGCAAGTTCGCCGATCCCCAGTCTGGATACACACCTGCGTCACCCCATAAGCCTCAGCTGATGCATCATTAAACATGTGCAACCAAAAAAAAAAAAAAAAACCTATTTAAAATGGAGCTGCAGTCCTCTGTAGAGGACAGAGTGACACGGCTAATGCTGGACCTGAGTAACGCCCTTCAGTCCAACATGCCCTTAATCACCGAGCCCACAGGCCACGGCGGCGCAGCGGCCTCCTGGCAACGCCAGGGCCTCCCAGAGGGGGGGTGATCAATTAGGCCCTGAGCAGCAACAAGAAGAGGCAGAACCTGGCGGCTCTCCAGGACCGGGACTGGGGACCCCAACAGAGCCCCACGGGGCTGCAAGAACAGGGTTGGGGACCCCAACAGAGCCCCACGGGGCTGCAGGAACAGGGGAGGGGACCCCAGCAGAACCCCACGGGGCTGCAGGAACAGGGGAGGGGACCCCAGCAGAACCCCACGGGGCTGAGACAGGAGGACCTCCAGCAGAACCACGGGGCTGCAGGACAGGGAGGGACCTCAGAGAACCCAGGCTGCGAACAGGGGACTTACTTCAGGCATAGCGAGTGACAAACACCTGACATACATGCGCTCTGGTATAGGGAGGACGCGTCCTCAGCTACAAGCCACACAAAAGCCATTTTTACTCCAAACAAAAGACAAACTCTCAGGCTAAAACACAGGCATGCCAAAAACACTCAAAAACCTGTCCACAGGGCATACACGTGGAAACACTGAGGAAAATCTTTAGAGCCAAGCTACAGGAGAATCTAAGACGGTTGTTTTGTTAAAGTTTTTTGAGCCTTTATTAATATGCCGCTTTCTTGGTAGAAAATGTGTGTTGTGGCCATATTCCCTTCTGTTCTCTTGCCATGTCTTCTCACATGGTTGATGGACAGACAGACAGGCAGGTGTACGCGCAGACAGACAGACAGGCAGGCAGGAGTAATCCCTGGGTCACGTGTGGTATTTTAACTGTTTTTGTTCTGTCCTCTCACCTTTCCTGCCCACCCCTGCTGCTGCTGTCAATCACCGCTGGGTGCCAGTGACTCTGCCTCTACCTGAGGGGGGAGCCTTATGAACCCATGTGACAAGAAAGGGGGAGTTTTGTGCATGTGTGTGTGAGACAGAGAGGGAGTGTGTGACTGAGTGCGAGAGAGCACGAGAGAGAGAATGTGTGTGTGCTTGTGTGTGTGTGCACGCATACGCTTGTGGAAAGGGGGTAAGTCACCATGGTTACTCTCATTGGGCAGAGGATTTTTTTTTTTGCCAACTGACCCTTTACATGAATGTGTGACTGCACCCAGAAAGTCTTTTTAAATCAGACACTATATTATCTCTGTTAAGCACTTCAGCCGAGCCTAATCACAAAAGCGCCGTTTAAATTATTCAGATGCTGATATCCGAGCAAACTTGTAATTTGTGCAAATATACGTCAATCAACATGAGTCACGAGCAACAGCCACAGCGTTGATTCGTCCTTTTTACCCTCGTGCATCTCCAGATGATGTCATTGAAAATCCAAGGTACAGTCTCGCGCATCTGCTTTGAGGAGAGCACACATTTCACGAAAGCGCGAGGGGTAAAACCCCGCCACACGCCGGTCTTCAAAACCACTTGCCTTATGGGAAGTGCAACTTCGTGCATTTTTAAAAACACTTTCCGAGCGTGGCCCACAGCGCGCGCGGGGAACACGAGCAGAGCGCCGCAAAGCAAAATCACTATCACGCGCCGCATGATCGGTGCGACTACGCGGAGACGCCTTCCTGTTAACATCCCGTCGAAATTCAATAACCGCCCCCCTCTCGGGACCGCTTAATCACAAAGAGAAATTGCGTTTATTTACACGTCAGACACCGTGGCGCGGGAGGACGGAGGGACGCTTGTTTTCTTTAGCGAAAATAAAGGAAACCCGGCGTGAGAATCACGGGGAAAAGAATGAATTGACCGCGACCTTCGGAGCTCCGGGAGTTTTTTTTAGCGCCGGGGGAAGAGGGAGAGCGGCGCCGGCGAGGGCAGGGTCCTTGCTCTGCTAAAGTTGGTGGTTACATTGCATCGCATTAAAAACGTGGGAGCAGCTAAGACTCGGGTGTTAAGGTGGATACGAGTTGCAAGGGCATACGAAGAGGGTGAAAAATACGTCCTCATCTCGTGCGCAGATCCAGAAGCCCCCCGCCCCCGGCATCAAAAGGCTTGAAAACTGTTGTTTTCGTTAGGTGACACATGCCCTCTATAGCGACTATATTAAAGCGTTTTCACAACGAAGGTAGCCTATTGCTACCTCGCGCCGGCCGCCCATCCATTTTTATGAACAGCTGTCCTCCCCGCGAGAGCAACTGTTTCAACAAGGTCTTCAGACAAACATCAAAACCTCCCGAGCGCGACAGGTGCCGCCACGGTCACAAACCGGCCCGTCACACCGCGTTCCTTTCTGTCAATCATTACGTCACCGTACAAGACCTTCAATGGACATTTAAAACAACAAGGTTTTAAGTGTGCGCGTGTGGGGGAGAGGGGTGCGCCTACCTCGTGAAGTGATGATAGGCTACAGATAAATCTAATTTATTTTAAATGGTTTTATGTTTCTAATTATTAATGACCTCAAATCAGTGCAAAATCAAAATTTATTTGTATTGTGTCCGTCCGACAAACGTCCGATCTTCCTTGAAAACCGCTCATGTTTCGGTTAAAATCCTCGGGACCTTTCTGTAAAAGCACTTAAAAGGGAAGTCGTGTTCATAACTAATGCCTCCCGGCACGAAATTCCGAAATCACGACAGGCTTGCCCAATTCAGTCATAGGGAATTTAACCCTGAAATCATTATAGCCGCGTAGATATTTTTAGTAATGTTTAATATAAATGTGTTGGCTGTTATCCTGCCAAGATTATAAACGCTATCAAATATCAGCCGGGTTTGCGAGTAAAATTACAGGGCTTCGGCTACGCACAGCTGTTTAGGAACAGCCGCGCCAGGCAACGCACACACCCACTCCCATCAAAAAGTAATTGATTCTAATTTGAGCTATGAAAATACCATAATTGAAAAGTTGTTTTAATGGCCCAAAATGAGAAACAATTAAGCACTGACGGGACTGGGGACTGCCGCCAAAGAATGAAGCGCTAATGAAAGAGAATTACACAGAGATTAGATGTAAAACAGAGATTAGTCAAGCAATTAGGGTCGGGATGACTAGCTGTGTCTGCTTCGATTTTACCACAAAAGGCAGCTAGCATAGCAAGTCAAATGCAAAACTGTACAACAACAAAAATGTTTAGTGCATTACTAAAAACATCCTGCCCTGCGGAATTCTGGACCTGTGCCACCCAATCAATGTATGCAGTTATTTTTGGTCACCTTGAATCTTAAATCACGCTTCAAGCGGTAGCTGCTTTGCAAGTGAACCAACTCGCCTGACGACGTGAATAGACCGGGCTTTTTGTGTTTCCGAACATCCAGCGGGTCACTGAGCTCAATAAATGCGTTGCAAACACACGAAAAAGCGATGTCTGCCCAGCAGATTCGGACTACCGACATGAACAACTAGTGGCTGCCGACTCTTAACACTAAGTACTGCCTTCTCAACAATGGCACTCTCGCGCAGTTTCTGGGCAAATGTTTCCATGGCAGCCACGGGTCACTCCAATCAACAGGATAATTCCAGCACACAAACACATATATACGCACACTTTCACATTCATAATTACATAGCATGAATCAACCTTTCATATTCGAGTCGAAAATATACCCAGTTCACACACATGCAAGTTAGTAAACACGATGTTCTAAAACGTTTGAATCGTTTGGACAGTATACGAGTCCCAATTTAGCTCGCACGAAAAAAAAACTTTTGCTTTGTTTTAGCTAACTGGCTAGCCACGATGCTTCCCGGCGTACCCGTTAGATACGCATCTCCCCACAAACTGGCTAGCTACCGTTACGTTTCACACAACTCCGGTGATGTTCGCCGATCCAAGTGAACTTCTAAGAAGGTAATTTTGTCGAAGTAAAAAAAGATTGCCTACCTGTGGCGCTGAATAGCAGAAGTAGCACTGCGCCTTTCAGTCCCAGGTGAAGCGGATAATTCCCGTTGCAATGAAGTGACATTCTCTCCGCCATGATTTCAACACGCAAACTCACTGGTTTTCTCTCTAAAGTCTGGTGCCTCCTCAGCAACTACTCCATAGGGACCGAGTTGCGTTTGGGCCGTACCATTACCGGTTCAGAAACGGGGGGAGGTTGGCACACCTGACTTGTCACGCTGCTGTTACACACTCGTAAAACAATCTCAAACACTGACTCCGAGATACTCAGTCAGTCTGTAATATAAAAATGTTAAATCCACAATTACACGTAACTATCTGGGTATTAAATACTTTGCCGTCTGTTCGCTGAATAGCTTAGCTACATCGATACACATTTATGATTGGTTTGTCTGGACTCGAGGACGTCAGTTACCTCAGTCCGTGCCGTGTTGTCCTCGAGGAGTCAGTAGACAATGGGGGATAATGAACGTGCATCGAACCAGTAGATTATAGCATTGGACAACAATGATTTAGGCTGTCTCATAAAATCACTTAGGTGTGCATACAACTGTTTGTTGAATTTACACTAATCAGTAGCTGAAAGAAAAGATTACAACTGATAGACGTAGTATTGCACGCTATAGCCCACAGTTTGGTGGTAGGTAGTTTATAAACTTCCTAGTAGGTGCAGGGTAAATTGCTAGAATGTTTTCACAACTGACGTTTGATTTGTTATTTATTCTGGTAAAGTTATTTCCCTTTTTTTGTGGTTTATTTCAGAGAAAACCAAAGAGATCAATTGTTTGGATTTTTTTTAAAAAATATTTTTTTTAATTTTATTTAAATATTTTTTTTAAACCAAACTGCAAACAACAACATCTTGGTCTCATTTCACCCCATCAAGGCTGTGTTCAGTCTCACAATGGGCAGATCACACTGTGGATTTTCTGGGATTTATTTGAGACAATAAGAGTATTCTTAGGAGATGGGTCCAGTTGCTGTAGCAGAGCAGGAGAACGCAGGAACTTTAGCCCTGGAGTCTGGGTTTACGATGTGTGAGAGGTGCAGGCTGTCTTTAACGTACGCTGGTCGTTCTGAAGGGGAGAGACGTGATGCAAGAGTGTGTTTCCTAAATTCTGGTGGAATCTGACGTGGACCAGAGAAAAAGCCAGTTGTGGGTTTATAAGTGCGTTTATAAGTGCTCTGGCAAGAATGAGCAAAAACAAACCACAACGTTTCCATCCATCCATTATTTAACCCACTTATTGAATAATGGATGGATAAGGCATATGAAACCAACTCAAATAATGTGCTAAAAGAACTTCAAATCCCAAAATGCCTCACTGCATAAAGCAAAGTGTTCACTCTGAATTTTAGAGTTATATTAATTATTTTAAAACATACACCTAGGTTACAGTATACAGGAGAGAATAAATGTTTCTTCCTTTGATGGGACCTCAGAGATGCATCCAAAAAAGAACGTTCTTCCCGATTTGTCACTTTCGGACAAAAGGTTTCTGCGTTTCTTGATATATCACCTTGGAAGTGGCTCTTGACATGTTCTGATGTGTGTAAGCGCATGGAACTCTTCAGGTTTATTTTCCTTTGACAGCCCCCGTTTCATGGGCATTTCTGGTCAAAGTAAAACATTTCACATGTTCTCAGAGACCTGTCTTGCATACTCTATCACTCAAAACCCTTCCTATTAATTTATTTTTCCCTCATTCAAGGAGATCTTTTACTATTCTCATGATCTACAGGAATTTTGAGGAGCATAAAGTTCTCTTCAGTGCCAGGGGATAAAGGCTGTCGTCCTTGAGAACATTCTGTTCGTCATCATCAAAGTGCATTTCACGCGTTAAGACAGAAGCTAGCCGTACTGGTGATCCTCGGTCCTGGACCAAGTTATTTTTATTGGGTTTGCCATTAATTGCCTGTCACAGCTCTTTCTGATGACGTCAAGCAGTGACGCATTTCCTCCCAGAGTTAATGTTCACCTGGTTCCACCAGCCAACGTGCAATTTTTATTCCACCGTCGTAAAAAAGTGAGCAGTATTTCAGATAATTACCAACCCCTGATCGACCGGGCCATTCATCTTGCAGCTACAAAAAACGGATTTGTCTCCCGTTTTGTCAGTGGGACAAACGACCGTGCTGATTAAATAAAATAACAGTAGCTCAGGCTGCCTGCCTGTAAACCAATTACAGAGGAGAGCTTTCATCACTCAAGCAAACGCGTGTTTGGCTGAATTAACCCTTGTGTGCGTTCCTTTAGCACTGCAAGCACAGACCAGTTCCACGGTGACATCAACAACACCACCGCGTATCCACACACTGCTCTGCAGGGGTCCGTTCTGAATGAGAGGCACGTGCATCTCTACTATCAAATACTGTAGTATGTGTCTAAAAATACCGCTGTTACTACTGCTGCTATTGTTTACTGTTACTAAAGAGAAGTGTTTGGATGTTTTCTCAAATAAATTCCCAGTTCGTAAAGGCGCGAGCACGCTATCAAGCTGAAGTACTCTTTATCTGACAAATTCAGTACTACAATGACTTGTCCACAGATAGCATTGTTCCATTAAGTGTCATTGAAATATTGAAATGTGAGCAGTATTTCATACAATGCTGTTTGAAATGGTGTCCACGTAATTCCTTCATTTTCAACACATTTTCAGTGCAGATAAGCTATGACCATAAACTGGCCAGTAAAAATGAAGGATATTTATTCTAATGGAAAAATCATACAAAATTATACAAAACAGTCAACCATAGTATATGTATTTCTGCCTAAAACCCAAATGTATATCAATCATATAGGCTACCAACTGTCTGTTGTGTTGTCTCCATGTTGACTGAGGGGTGTGTTACTTGGGGGTCGTTAATTTTTTTTAGCCAATGTCAGCCTTAATTCCTAGTCCCACCCTGCTAATCCCCCCCCCCCCCCCCAAACACTCCTTCCAAAATCGTCTAATCCTGGCAGCCCAATCTGTGCGTTCAGCACCGCTCCTGAAAGGCGGTATTGGTGCTTTAATTTGGGGCACAGCGAGCTGCAGTGAGCTAATCCCGGACGGGCACCATAGTGAGAGCAGCCCATTCCAGCCTCCCGTGTAGGGGGGGGGGGGGAATTTAGGTCAGGAGTTTTAAGTTCTGCTATTATATTTGTCTCCTAGTTTTGGCACCCCCACCCCCACCAGCCCAGACTGGGGCGACGAGGCTTTGTGTGAAGTGGTGGGGGTAAGGGTGGGTGGGGGGGGGGGTGCTTTATGTGTACACCTTCAATTGCAGAGAACTTAATGCACAGACTTGCTGTTTCCCACTTCCGAAGACAGGCAGCTTCTGTTGTCAATACAGTTCTTTTTCAACCGATTATGCAGAGAATTATGGGTAAATTAATATTTTATATTGAAGAATGATGGATTCTTGGGATCTTTTATGGTATATCAATAGTTTAACCCTTTGGTTTTTGGAATGTTTTTTTTCCACAAAAGAATTCTAGCTCTGAGTGTTCTAAAACTGTATTCAATTACCAGTAGTGATTGTTACATCAGGATTAGAATTTTCAGATAAGAGCATTCTAATCACACATTTGTGATCTTACACATAAAAGGGTTAATTTCATCCACCATCCAGTGCTTTTTACAATATTTTTGCAATGCAAAAAATATTGAATTTAGATTTTTACACAAATATTTAACACTTGTGAGTGCACCGGAAAGTATTTTCTTCTCAAAGGAAACACAAAGGTGGCATGAGGACAAAATCCGATGATGCACTTGCTGATGAGCAAAGAGGTACCAAGAGCACCCAGCCAATGGCGTGATTCAGAAACCGCTGCCCTCTGCTCATTGGTCACACCTCAGACGGGCTGAGGTTCCAGAACTGCTGTTGCTGCTGGCTACTCCAATAGCACCACCTGATTAATCCAGATACAAACACTCAGCTGGGTTTCCATGGCACTCCCCCCCCCCCCCCCCAAACACCCATTAGCTGGACCCTCTTAGCAGTGGAATGTGCTGCCAATGAGGTTTTTTTGGAG
This sequence comes from Anguilla rostrata, assembly GCF_018555375.3. Classification (NCBI taxonomy): domain Eukaryota; kingdom Metazoa; phylum Chordata; class Actinopteri; order Anguilliformes; family Anguillidae; genus Anguilla; species Anguilla rostrata. The sequence continues at coordinate 52,325,169 of NC_057941.1, forward strand.
CTGCATCAAAGATTTAACCGTCCCCCCAAGCCCCCCCCGTAAACACACCGCACAAAGCAGTCCAACGTGCATCTGGAAACTTTCAATGGAGGCAATACCGCTCCACTCAGGGAAGATAAGAGTTCTTAAAAACTTCCCTCCTCAGCCAACCGGCCGTCCTCCAGACTCACAATCCAGCACTTTTGTCAGCTAGCGCTCGTAGGCTAACCCTCGCATTGAGTCACTTCCTACCACACTCTTCCTTTCACCATTTAATATTTCTACTGTTCTTTTGTTTCCTCCCTCTTCTGTTTTTCTAATGGGTCTTTCTCATTCCCTGCATCTCGAGCGCACCCACCACCTGTCCCTTTCTTTCAAAACGCCTCTCTGTCTTCCTTTCCACAGTTTTCGTCTCTGCATCTTGACCGCATTGCGCACTTCACACCTTCATCTACCCACAGTTCCATTCAGCATTGCCCTCGGTCTCTCCTGAGAACACAGCACCCACAGCGAGGATGATGCAGGGAGGAAGGAACATGTAGGAGAATACACCCACTGTAACTTCACCGGACTGTTATGTAAGCATTTCACATTGTCTTCTACCTGTCTGTCATCCATGTGCACAGTCAGAGAGTCAGGGCTGAGAATTCCACCAGGAAAGACAAAGATCTGAGATTTACTGTGTGTGTGCGCGAGAGAGATAGCACTAGAGACAGTTTTCTTTTTTCTTTTAATGCTTGCAGGTGAAAGCTGTAATCCTTTCCTATTAAAGGAAAGATCCTTGAGATTCCTCTCGGCTATGGCTAAGGTTTGAAACATAAAACATTTTCAGGTACCAGTAGGCAACAGCATTGAACTCCACCAACTGCCAGACTTCGGTTTACAGTGACGCGAAATCAACAACGCGTCACTGTGCGGCGGCTCCGCCAGGCTACCCTGACAGCCTCGTTCCGTGAGCTCATTCTCCTCCACCGAGGGGCTCTTTACGGTAAAAGCGCAGCGCCCAGCATCCTGCCGTGTCTACCCGGACAGCAAGCACCTGTCGTACACGCCGTCGGCAACAGCTGACGCCATTAGAGTGCTTCGCGAATTGGCGTCACGGCGGTCCGCTAAGTGACGGCACCGTTCGCCTGCCATTTTGCCGTCTCTTAACAGCTGATCCGCATCTCGACTAAACCCTCGCGCGCTGTGCGCGAGCGGGCCGTCGTGGCGTTAATTACCAAAACGCCTGGCGGATCAACAGCTGTGCTGACGGAGGGCCGTTAGCGTGCCACAGTGTGCCAACAGGCTGGGTAACATCGTCCCACAGAGACACTGCTCCCGACAGAGCGTATGCCACAGAGTGGCTACACTCCAGCCCGGAACCTGGTGTTTTATGGTTATATAGATATATTTTTCTTATTCGTCATAACAGGCCCACTCTAAAGGCAATTCAGTCTTTCCACTTAAGACCAAATGGATTACAGGATTTCTTCACATCTCTCCCCCAACACCACTTTGTAGGCTATTACATAGCCTACTTCCTCACGAATTATATTTTTAAAGGAAAGTGTACAGTCTATTCAGAAAAAAACATTAACCCTAACTGTAATTGTTGTCCTTATGGTTTTAAATGGATTAGCAGCGCCACCTGCTGGTACATTATTCAATTTGGTCCAGATTGGCCCGTTTGCATCTGGAAAGCCGGTAAGCACCGTCAGAGATCACGATCACCTTCCTCCAATTTGTGTCCCGAACTGCGGGACAGTCATAATTAGTCATATTGCGTCTCAAGGGTATTTGAGAATTTGTTCGCCCTGGTTTCGACAAGTTGGAAAAACAGGGCATTTGTTTTGTTTGTTTTCGGGTTTTTTTCCCAAGAGGCAGCCTATATGCTTCTAACATTCCACAAACGTTAATAGAAAGGCTAATAGAACATATTCGTCACCTTTCCGCACAGTACGCACTCCCTACGCACCCGTCGACGAGCCAGTTGGCTATTCACAATGAAAACACTAACCGGATAATAATTTAGACAGAAATCACCGTATCTCTCTGAAATACAATTATTATTATTATTATTATTATTATTATTATATTCATAGTGATTCAAAGGTGGTAGTCCTCCAAGCCTAGGGTTAGAGACCAAATCTTTATTTACGTCCAATTTTATCCCACCAAACCTTACATCAAAGAGAAAAGCAGCTCAGAAAAGCCCTGAAACCGAACTCCTTACGTAAAAGACCAACACCTTAAGTGAAAGACCCTTCATCAAGGACGACTTCGCAGTACGTGAGGCGAGAAAGCGCCATGGAGGTCGCGTATGTCTGGGCTATAGGATGCGCTGTGCAATACAAGGGCAGGCATGTCGCGTGTCAGGTGCGGTGACCTACGCCATAAGCCGGTAAATGGTGCGTGATCAGATGGATGAGCTGACGAAAAAAAAGGGCGGAGAAACCGAGCGGAAAGGTCACAGTGAACGGAGAATAAGAAACGCGGGGATTTGAGAATGCGCGTGAGAGCAGTCGCGTGAGGAAGAAGTCGTTTCTCACGAAGAAAGCATGACAAAGATTGCTGACAAGAGTGAAATCTTGGCGTGGGGAGGGGGCGGGTCTTGAGATGACCCACAAAATGAACTGGAACTAAAAGAAACACCGTTCTGATGCGAGCATGTCAGACGGTTCCACAGAACCTCGTGTGTTCATTGGTAAAAAGGGGCCAAATGACAGCGGTCAAGTGCGAATGCTAATTGGTCATGCATAATGTCACGTGTCTCCTGGCTGGTACACAGCGAAATATTTCAAATTACTATTTCAAAAAACAAAAACGTAAAAGGCCAGTCTTTATTGGTTGTGCATTTGACTGTACAAATATAAACATCTGTTCCAACATTGAGCATTTGCATACAAACTCAGGTTCTCTCTCACACACGCACGCACACACACACACATACACACAAAGTACCTGTGCATGATAGTCTTCACTGCCTTAGGCCGTCATATGTCTTAACATTTCTCCTTTTACCCTTCGGCATAAACACCCCCCCACCACGATAAATAACATGATAAGACATGCGTCGCCCATAATTTTCCTAAATTTGCATCCAGATGCAGTTGGACATAAATTAGACAAAAACCCTGTTATGTAAACTCACAGAAATGCCCAGCAGGTGAGCGTGAGAAGTAGGTTGCCAAGTCTAAGTTTCTGGAATCACCCCAACTTGCGATCGGTGAATTCGCCCTTCCCCCCCATCGCCCCATAAAGTGAGTAAAAAAAAAGAGGGAGTGTTTTCAGGTGATGTTGCTGCGGTGTTGCCAAAGGCAACCAAGGGCAGTTAGGGACGAAAGAGGGATGAGTGTGTAGAGGGTGGAGGTGCACGAGGGTACAGGTCAGAGATATTGACACTAACCCCTGGAGACCTGCGGCTTTTCCTGGTTTTTGTTGTTACTTAACACCGAACCGATCAATTAACCCTTTAAGAGTGCACCATCACAAATACGTGATAAGAACGTTCTTCACTGAACGTTCCAGTGCTGATGTCACAATCACTGCTGGAGAAACAAAAGCAATGGAGTTCTAGAACACTGACTTAGAATTTTGAGGGGGAAAAAAAAACCCCAACTCTTCAAAGGGTTTAGGCAGTTGATTACACAGTGAAGGCATCCAGGTTCTTAGGTTTGATTTTAAGGTGAGAAGAAAAACCGGGTAGATCCCCAGGTAGGGGGAGAGGGGGTAGAAGTAGTATGCTGGGCTGGGACAGAGGAGGGTGTGTGGGCTGGGCGTACACAGGTAGAATTAAACGTAAAGGGGATGGGTTTTTGGAGAGGAGAGGAGAGGGCGTTTCCTGGGGGGCCACCAGTGTGAGAGACCTCCACTGAGGAGGAGGAGGAGGAGGAGGAGGAGGAGGAAGGGTGCTTCCACAGCAGGTCAGTCCTCACGCAGGTAAGCTTCCGGAACCTCCTCCTCCACGGCAGGTGTGGAGGCCAGATGGGAGATCCGCTCGGCCTTCTCCGCCTGGCTCTCCGTCAGCATCCGCTCGGCCTCCAGGGAGCGCTGTCGAGCCTCCTCCACGTGTGACTGCGCCACCTGCAGGTTGGTCCTGGCGGTGACCGAGGCCTGGTCAGCGCCTGGGCAGGGGCGTAGAGAAGCGGGGGTGGCAGAAACAGGGGGAGGGGTGGGGTTGGCATGACCGTGCGCTGAACGATGCCCTGAACATGCCCAGCCATATCCCACATCCCAGCTCCACACACTCACTGAGTCGCCTTTCTGCCTTCACAGGCACATTTCTTTTCTTGCTGGTTCTCTTCCTCTCTCACTCGCTGTAACCCACATACACACACACACACACACGCGCACACACACACGAGTGCACACACACACACACACACACACGCACACATGCGCACACGCACACACGCGCACACGCGCACACGCGCGCACACGCACGCACACACGCACGCACACACACACACACACGCACACACATACGCACACACACACACGCACGCACACTCTACACACACTCACACACACACGCACACATACGCACACACACACACAGGCACACGCGCACGCACGCGCACACACACACACACGTGTGCACACACGCACACAGGCACACACACACACGCACACACACACGCACACACACGCACGCACACACACACGCACACACACACACGCACACACACGCACACGCACACACGCACACGCACACGCACACACGCACACGCACACACACGCACACACACACACACACACACGCACACACACACGTACACACCTGCATTGTACGCCGCCTCAGCCGCCAGTTCACATAGGTTGATGGCGTTCATCCAAGTGGACTCGAAACGCTTGCATTCCTCACGCCGCTCAGCTACCTGGGGGGTGGGGGGCGATGGGGGGTGGGGGCGGTGGTGGAGGGAGAGATCACAACAGGGGTTTTGGGGAACTGGCTTTCTCTCACAATTCCCAATGAAGCATTTGCATATTTTTTTTAGTCAAATCGAAGGCGGCGCCCACCTCGGCGCGCTGGCGAATGATGACCTGCCACACGGCCTCCTCCTCCGCGGGGTTCAGCCTGGCGACGGACGCCGCGTAGCGCTTCTGTAGCGTCACGAGCGCGTGTGCGGCCTGCAGGAGCACAAACAGGACCGCGCCCGGTCAGAACCGCAGTCACACTGGACCCCACCTACTGCAGGGTAACACACTGGACCCCACCCACTGCAGGGTACCACGCTGGACCCCACCAACTGCAGGGTAACACACTGGACCCCACCTACTGCAGGGTAACACACTGGACCCCACCTACTGCAGGGTAACACGCTGTCAGAACCAGCGCTGGACCCCACCGACTCTGGGGGTGACGTCTGTACTGCACGTCACTGAGCAGAGAGGAGCGGAGAGACAGGGGAGGTGCAATCCACTGAAATAAAACTATTTATCTGTACAGAACTCTGGGGAAGGGGAGAACATATATGGGGACTGGAGTATTCTTGTATGGAGTTTAGAGGATCTGAAAATGCACAACTAATTCCTGTATTCATAATGGTAGAGTTAATCGTTTAAATGTTATTTTTTTGCATTTATGCGATGAGCATACCCTTCTCCAGAGTGACATGTTCAATTTACATTCTTTTACATACAATCCACTTGTATGGCTGGATGTTTTACAGAGGAAAATTACATTTGCCCGAAGGTACAGCCACAGAGCCCCAGCTGGGAATCGAACCAGCAACCTCCGAGTTATAAGCCCAGCTCCCCCAGCCATTACGCCACAGCGCGGGGCCTGTGTAACTCACACAGCCTCCTGACGGACCGTCACACTCCTCGTACGTCAGCCACGCAGGAAGCAGCCCTTACCTTGACGTACTGCGTGAGGGCGTCTACGAGCGCGAGGGTGGTCTGGGAGAGGAACGTGTTCGCGCTGTCAGTGACCAATGAGGACGCCCGACGCACCAGGGCCTCGTGGGACAGCCCCTCCGGCTGTTTCTGGGGGACAGAAGAGTGACAAACCGTGACCCCCAATTACGTTTGGGACGGATCAATCCTGGGCTCGTCAAACAGGGTTACACCTGACCGTGAGGTGGCCAGGTGCTGGTGTCAAAATGTACGCAAAAAACTGGACATTTAAATGTAGTGCCCTCCGTGTTTGGGACTAAGATACTGCGGCCATATTTTAAAAATATTTGTTTCTTGATTTGGCCTTGTACTCCACAATTTTAGATTTGTAACCAAACAATTCACGTGTAGTTAAAGTTCAGATTCTCAGCTTTTATCAAAGGGTTTTTTTTCACACATTTTGTTTTCACCATGTAGGAATTACAGCACAGAGACAAATCAATAAAAAAATGTCTCAGCCCCAAACATTACATAGGACACTGTAATACAGCTGCTTTAGTTCTACTGAAGACCGTTTTTATTGACATTATTATTTCGGTGAACCACGCCTGCCAATTCCAAGAAGTCATTATGGGTCTACTGTTAGATGTTTACTGGATATGACGAATGTAACCCCTGACTGAGCACCATCATTAAAATTTTATTGACTACTGGCAGCAAGCTTATGAGAAAACTTACCTGTGTGAACGGAACAGCACACAGAACTCCACCCGTGCACAGAGAAATCCAGTTCTTCCTAACCGCCGCAGGAAGCCCCGCGAGGCACTGCCGAGCGGAGCCGTTGCCGCTTGACAGAAAGTGCGTCGTGTACCTGGGAGTGAAAAAACACGTCATACTAACCTGACAACAACACGAGCGCAGGACTAAACAAACACGGCATTGTCACACTATCTATGTGACTCGGTTAGTAAACTCCCTCTGTCCTGGAAAGATCTTTTTTTAAATTAGCAGGCTACTCACATGTATAAAACAAATCATTATAATAAAATCGACCAGACGTCAAAGCTAACAGGAACTAGCTAGCAAGCGACCTTATCATTGATCTATTTCGGCTGTCGATAGCCTACCTTGCTAGCTTGTTATTAGACTTAATTTAAAACATGGCTACACTGAAAAATACGTTCCGGTAAATGAATTCAGTATCGGAACCACACTCAGAAAAGAACGAGCAGTGACATTTTAAACGGAGAGTGTTACAAAGAATAAAAATGAATGAATATTATACCTAAACAAACCGAAAGAAAACACACCCCTTCTGAACGCAGCCATATTGGAACGCAATAACAGGAAATCGGTCCGTCTGTCTAAAATCGCCCAAATCTCACGTTGGCGCAGAGCGACCTAAAAACCTAAATACTAATTAACTAGTTGCAGTACTGACAAAATTTACGTGATCTGTGTTAAACATGCGCAGTTATCAATTTTTTCAGAATACTTTCTGGAAGTTAGACGCTTTTGTCTATCATTCTCCAGTTAGACTGACAGGTGAAATCGTGAAACGGTGTACATCTGGTTAATGAAAAACAACCATTTGAAGACAATAGAGTCAAGAATTTAATGAAAATGTACTTTTTCAATTAAATTTAAAAATTTAAATAGAAAAGGTATGGCGTGTCAAACAACAAAGTAAAAGAACCTTAATTGGTTGGTTCGTTGGTCCTAAACTTGTTTTGACCTACTTATGGTTGGCACAGAATGTGACTGCATCTCCGTTTCTGATTTGCAGGGATCTGATTTGTTTGGACTGTGGGATGAAACCAGAGTACCCAGAGGCATCCTACGCGGACACAGGGAGAACATGCAAACTCCACACAGAAAGGCCCAGGTCGAGATTCGAACCCACAACCACCCTGAGAGAGTTACTGTCAGCTGGAATCACAGCATATCATCGTGCATCAGCGACCCCCTGGTGGTCGATTCTGCACCTACAGGCCCGCACCTGAAGACTCATGTCAATGTTCCATCCCTCTTCAACTTTACAAATTTTGGCATCTCTTGCTCGTAGTTTAGTTGCGTTAAGCCTCGTTCGTCTGGTTTTTATAATGTATAAAGCAGGTAAAAAAAAACTGCTTAATGAGAATAAAATATATTTTTCAATAAACAAAAACGAATTCTTTTAGCTTGTAAGTTTGTACTCACCACGGGCTTTAATTATGCGCGTGTCACTAGTCCAGCACATTTGTTTAGGTGCTTTAAGCCCCCTCGAGCAGTTTCGTTGTTTAAGCGTTTTAGAGTGCCCCCAGTTTCTGTCGTTCTGTCCTGTTAGGGGCACCATAGGTTTCCCGGACCTTTTAGGCGGAGCTAGTAGCCTAGTCCGCCCAAATTCCATCTGTTTGGGAATAAAACCACTGGAAAGATCACAGAAAAAGCTGAAATGTTTATTCGTTAGTGGTTCTTCTGACGAGGGAAGGATATTTGATCTAAATGCAATGAGAAGCATTTTTGCTCTGCGGAAATCACACGTAGCCAGAAACCCGTTAGTTTCAGATAGACAGCTAGCAGGCTTGCGGGTCGGCAAACCCCTTTGTCACTTTTCCCAAACTCGCTGTGCCGTTTGATTTAGAAGCAAGACAAGGGTCCAGATTTAGATCGTTTGGTCCGGACTCCCACTGAAACTATGGCTGGCTCAGAGGTAAGACGAGATGCTGCTTTGAAGTAAGGAATTGCACGTTTATTTTACTATTTTATTTTACTAACCCAACATGGTAGGCTATGTTTCAGTCTCGTTCATTTTATAATGAACTCGCGCGGAATTAGTGATATTTTGCTTGCGGCACGTTGCCTGCCGTTAGTGAGTGCATTTAAACTTGCGATTCTAGATTGTCATTCATTTATATAGAATGCTTGTTAAAACCTGTTTCTCTAACAGGGAAACAAATTATGGGGCGGAAGGTTTGTCGGGGATACTGACCCCATTATGGAAAAGTTTAACGCTTCGATCGCTTACGACCGAAGAATGTGGAACGCCGACATTCAAGGCAGTAAAGCTTACGTGAAGGCGCTGGAGAGAGCCGAACTCGTCAGCGAAAGAGAGATGGAGGATATTTTGCAGGGACTCGACAAGGTGAGCGCTCTCAAAAGTGAAGACTATACATCGCCCGAGTTTCAATATTATGTCATTTACCGTGATTGTTCTTGCTTTCACGCGCAACGAAACTATAACCAAATTTAAACTCATATTCTGTGAATTGTCGAATTTAGCGAAATGACGTGAAATTAGATTTTGAGTAGCTGTAGTCCCTTTAAAGTTTGTTTTTTTTATTTTATTTTTTTTAATTCGGCATTTTCAAGGACCATGCTTACGTTGTGACAAAATGACAAAACTTTCATAGCTCAGGTAACCTATTAAATTTTCTCAGTCATATTCCGGGCCGCGTCCAAGGTGTATATAACTTACATACCCAATAGTATGCATGTGCGCCGATTCGGACACGCCCTCACTCGTCACCGAGGGACCGCTAGAATTCCGCGAAAACGCTGGAACTGCTGCGGAAGTTTCACGCGCTACTCTGAACAATGGGACATGCTCCGTCACGTGACAGCGGTGCGGGGGAGCCTGAACCCGTTGTTCTCCTTGCTCTATATTTTGTTATGTTGTACAGATGTCGTTGCCTGTCGCAAGTTTTCTGTGATATAAATGAATAAAACAACCAGTTTTTCTATTCGTGCTTCTCAATGCATTTCACAGCAATAAATCATTCACCAGGTGCTGAACCCTGTTACTGTGGCACTACTTGCTGTCTGGATTGTTTGCGGTCAGAAATTTACTTGGTCAGTTATTTACGTCTGGCAGATGGCATCACAGCCAATCACGGTTTGCTTATGACAGGACAAAATCTGGGAGCCTCAGAGTCACAACAGCTCAGTGACCCCCCTGTGACCTGTGACCTGTGACCTGACAGAATGGTGACGGTTTGGGTTTGGTTGTGCGGGGTTTGGGTTGGGGGGGTGTGGCAGAATGGTGACCGGGTTTCTGGGGTTTGGGGGCGTGGCAGAACGATGACCGGGTTTTTGGGTTTGGGTTGGGGGGGGGTGTGGCAGAATGGTGACAGGGTTTTGGGTTTGGGTTGGGGGTGTGGCAGAATGGTGACAGGGTTTTTGGGTTTGGGTTGGGGGGTGGCAGAATGGTGACCGGGTTTCTGGGTTTGGTGGTGGCGATGATGACGGTTTGGGTTGGTTTGGGTGGCAGGTGCAGTTGAGGTCAAACCCGCGGATGAGGACATTCACTCAGCCAACGAGCGCAGACTGAAGGTGAGGGCCCTTCGCTTCAGTCCCTGCTCCAGGTTCAGGGGGGTTTCCGGGTCTTACTCAGAGAGGTTATCTTGCTAACTCAGTGAACCTGCTTCCTGCAACAGACCCCAGGCCTGTATGGCCAACTTTACTGTGTTCAGTCAACCACAGTCTCTGGCATACGCATCAGATATAGTTGTCCTCCATCTTGGAGGCTTTAGATGAACTTCTACATTAAACAGGCTTGAGATACAGATGTGGTTTTAGTGTGAAGCTGATTGGCTCTCTCTGTCCTGGCAGGAGCTGATTGGTTCAGCCGCGGGGAAGCTGCACACAGGAAGGAGCCGGAACGACCAGGTGGGCTCGTTTACCGCTGATCTTAGCGCCAGGTTGTGCTGTTTTTGAGAGAGAGAGAGAGAGTAACTTTTTTGCTGTGTTTTGATTGGCTGAGCAGGTGGTGACAGACATGAGGCTTTGGATGCTTGATGCAATCTCAACCCTGAAGGATGACATCATACAGCTCATCAACACCATGGTGGAGCGTTCTGCTGCGTGAGTGTACACACACTTACATACACACTTACACACACACACACACGCATACACACATACACACACACACATACACACACTTACACACACTCTCATACATACATGCACTCACACACACACACACTTACACACACTCTCATACATACATGCGCTCACACACACACACGCATACACACATACACAAACACACACACACACACACGCGCACATACGCCCGTACACACACTTACACACACTCTCATACATACATGCACTCACTCACACACACGTACACACACTTACACACACTCTCATACATACATGCACTCACACACATACACAAACACACGCACACACTCAAGAGCACATGCAGATACACAAGCACACCACATACACACCATACACACTCACGCTTATATGTTCAAACAACCAATAAGATTAAGCATTGAGAGTTGTGAAGGTGTTGGAGTTAAGTGTGTGTGCGTGCGTGTGCGTGTGTGTGTTTGCAGGGTGAAAGTGGGCGGGGCTTCTCTGTTCTCATGTTTAAGTGTCCCGGTGTCTCGCCCCCCAGGGAGATCGACGTCCTGTTTCCTGGTTACACCCACATGCAGAGGGCCCAGCCAATCAGGTGGAGCCACTGGATCCTAAGGTTGGTATTATCTGTTGATAGTTTAACCTCACTGTGAGATCTGGTGAGAGGTATAACCTCACTGTGAGGTCTGGCGAGAGGTATAACTGCACTGTGAGATCTGGTGAGAGGTATAACTGCACTGTTGATCTGGTGAGAGGTATAACTGCACTGTTTGAGTCTGGTGAGAGGTATAACTGCACTGTGAGATCTGGTGAGAGGTATAACTGCACTGTTTGATCTGGTGAGAGGTATAACTGCACGGTTTGATCTGGTGAGAGGTATAACTGCACGGTTTGATCTGGTGAGAGGTATAACTGCACGGTTTGATCTGGTGAGAGGTATAACAGCACTGTGAGATCTGGTGAGAGGTATAACAGCACTGTGAGATCTGGTGAGAGGTATAACTGCACTGTGAGATCTGGTGAGAGGTATAACTGCACGGTTAGATCTGGTGAGAGGTATAACTGCACTGTGAGATCTGGTGAGAGGTATAACTGCACTGTGAGATCTGGTGAGGGGTATAACTGCACTGTGAGATCTGGTGAGAGGTATAACTGCACTTGAGATCTGGTGAGAGGTATAACTGCACTGTGAGGTCTGGTGAGAGGTATAACTGCACTGTGAGATCTGGTGAGGGGTATAACTGCACTGTTTGATCTGGTGAGAGGTATAACAGCACTGTGAGATCTGGTGAGGGGTATAACTGCACTGTGAGATCTGGTGAGAGGTATAACTGCACTGTGAGATCTGGTGAGAGGTATAACTGCACTGTGAATCTGGTGAGGGGTATAACTGCACTGTGAGATCTGGTGAGAGGTATAACTGCACTGTGAGATCTGGTGAGAGGTATAACTGCACTGTGAGATCTGGTGAGAGGTATAACTGCACTGTGAGATCTGGTGAGAGGTATAACTGCACTGTGAGATCTGGTGAGAGGTATAACTGCACTGTGAGATCTGGTGAGAGGTATAACTGCACGGTTAGATCTGGTGAGAGGTATAACTGCACTGTGAGATCTGGTGAGAGGTATAACTGCACTGAGATCTGCTGACCTGCGGTCCTTTTCTGGTTCGTCTCAGTCACGCGGTTCCCCTGACCAGAGACACTGAGAAACTGGAGGAGATTCGGAGACGGGTGAACGTCCTGCCCCTGGGAAGGTACCACACCCCCCCCCCCAATATCATCCATCCCACCCACCCCAACCCACTCTCTCAGACTGAAGCCACACATCGATAACCAATCAGATTAGAGTCGACGTGTGAACCGTCTCCAGTTTTTAAATTTTATTTCCCCATTCTACATAGTTATATTAAGGAGGACTCTTTAATTATTGCTGTGTGGGGATTTCCAGAATATATGATTGATCGATATACATTTAAGGAGCGCTGTTTTAAATGTGGAAACCGCGCCACGAACAGGTGGCCGACTGTCGGAGGCGAGAGCAGTGGCAGGCGATTTCGCTGGAGGGTGTTGTGGCTTGAGGGTCACAGTCCGCTATAATCGGTAAATGAGTGACATGGAAATCGCTAATTATTGTGGAGCTCGTTAGGCAGTATGACAGTGAGAAACTGAGTGTGGTTTATATTCACTATTGTTTTTCTTTTTCTTTTGTGTGTGTGTGCGTACACGTACCAGTGGAGCTATTGCTGGGAACCCATTCGGAATCGACCGCGAGTTCCTCCGTGCAGGTGTGTGCTGTGATAGGGCAGCGTAGCAGCGGTGGCATGTAAAGCTGACGTGTGATTGGTGGAGAGGGCTGTGATTGACGCGTGATTGGTGGAGAAGGCTGTGATTGACGCGTGATTGGTGGAGAGGGCTGTGATTGGTGGAGAGGGCTGTGATTGACGCGTGATTGGTGGAGAAGGCTGTGATTGACGCGTGATTGGTGGAGAGGGCTGTGATTGACGCGTGATTGGTGGAGAGGGCTGTGATTGACGCGTGATTGGTGGAGAGGGCTGTGATTGACGTGTGATTGGTGCTTTTGGATGGTAACTCCCTGTTCCTCGTGTCCTCCAGAGCTCAGTTTCGATGCGGTCAGCATAAACAGCATGGATGCAACGGGACAGAGGGACTTTGTAGGTACGTCTGCTCTGAGTTTGCTGATCTCAGTGGGCTCTTTAAATCTCCCCATACAAATTATTAATAAAGCCATGGAGATGTGGCAGAACAAGCAGTGTGTGTGTGTGTGTGTGTGTGTTCCTGCAGTGGAGTTCCTGTTCTGGGGTTCTCTGTGTCTCACTCACCTCAGTAAGATGGCGGAAGACCTGCTCCTGTACAGCACCAAGGAGTTCTCCTTCGTCACGCTCTCCGACGCATACAGGTGAGCCGCCCGCCCCGCCCCAAACACAGGTCACCTGACTGGGCTGATGCTGTCCATTACTGTAGAGACTGTGTTGCTGTTGGTTACGGTAGTGACTGTTGTTCTTGTTGGTTACGGTTGTAACAGTGTTGTTGGTTACGGCAGTGACTGTGTTGTTGCTGTTGGTTACGGTAGCAACTGTGTTGTTATTGGTTACGGTAGTGACTGTGTTGTTGCTGTTGGTTACAGTTGTAACTGTGTTGTTGGTTACAGTAGTGACTGTGTTGTTATTGGTTACGGTAGTGACTGTAGTTTGTTACGGTAGTGACTGTGTTGTTATTGGTTACGGTAGTGACTGTGTTGTTGTTTTTAACAGCACCGGCAGCAGTTTGATGCCTCAGAAGAAGAACGGTGACAGTCTGGAGCTGATCCGCAGCAAAGCGGGCCGGGTGTTCGGGAGGGTAAGACGGCGTAAACTAAAACATTCTTCCTGCATTAATAATATGTCTTTACTGTAATGACGGTTCTCTCTGTCTGTCTGATCCAGTGCGCAGGGTTTCTGATGACACTGAAAGGACTCCCCAGCACATATAACAAAGACTTACAGGTAATCTACCTGTGTGAGCTGTACAGTGTGACTCTAGCTGTGCACTGTAACTCTACCTGTGTGAGCTAGCTGTGCTTCGTAACTCTACCTGTGTGAGCTAGCTGTGTGCTGTAACTCTACCTGTGCGAGTTGTATGTTGTAACTCTACCTGTGTGCTGTGATTCTACCTGTGTGCTGTAACTCTACCTGCGCAAGTTGTACGTTGTAACTCTACTTGTGTGCTGTGACTCTACCTGTGTGAACTAGCTGTATGCTGTGACTCTACCTGTGTGCTGAGCTGCTCTCTTAGCAGGAGTGGCAGGGCAGTGACTCTCTCCTCTCTTGGCAGGAGGATAAGGAGGCCATGTTCGACTGCTACGACACCATGCACTCCGTCCTGCAGGTGACCACTGGGGTCATGTCCACTCTCAAGGTGAGGTGAGGGGGTACCTGGCAACCCACAGGACCCCTCCCTGAAAGGAACATTGTGTGTATTTCTGCAGTGATATAAACAGTTAATCTCAACTAACAGCTGACACCACGGTGGTACTGTCAGACCCCTGCCTGACTGACATCCCACTTCCTGTTTCCTGTTTAGATCAACCCCAGTGTCATGCAGGCGGCTCTCAGCCCAGACATGCTGGCCACCGATCTGGCCTATTACCTTGTGCGGAAGGGGGTGAGTGTCACCTGATCTCCAGCCGTCCAATCGGAGCACTGATTCCCCAGTGTGGGCCCGTCCTCACAGCTTGCATCTCCATAAAGGGCACAAGACAAAGAAAAAACTATATTACAAAAAGTCAGGGGGGGGGGGGGGAAGTTTGACATGTGGGTGTGGTTATTGAGTGGGCGGGGCAGATGGGTGTGGTTATTGGTGGGCGGGGCAGTGGGTGTGGTTATTGAGTGGGCGGGGCATGTGGTGTGGTTGAGTGGGTGGGGCAGGTGGGTGTGGTTATTGGATGAGTGGGGCAGGTGGGTGTGGTTATTGAATGGGCGGGGCATGTGGGTGTGGTTATTGGATGGGTGGGGAAGGTGGGTGTGGTTATTGAGTGGGCGGGGCATGTGGGTGTGGTTATTGAATGGGCGGGGCATGTGGGTGTGGTCTCTCGGCGCAGGTTCCATTTCGGGAGGCACACAGCTGCTCTGGGAAAGCCGTGTTTCTGGCCGAATCCAAGAACGTCTCCCTGAACCAGCTGAGCCTGGAGGACCTGCACACAGCCAGGTACAGTACACACACACACACACACACACACCTACACGCAGCCAGGTACAGTATACACACACACAGACACACACACACACCTGCACACAGCCAGGTACAGTATACACACACACACACCTACACGCAGCCAGGTACAGTATACACACACACACACACACACACACACACACACACACACACACACACACACCAGCACGCAGCCAGGTACAGTATACACACACACACACACACACACA
Source organism: Anguilla rostrata (assembly GCF_018555375.3). NCBI lineage: Eukaryota > Metazoa > Chordata > Actinopteri > Anguilliformes > Anguillidae > Anguilla > Anguilla rostrata. The sequence continues at coordinate 52,340,763 of NC_057941.1, forward strand.
CCTACACGCAGCCAGGTACAGTATACACACACACACACACACACACACACACCTGCACACAGCCAGGTACAGTATACACACACACACACACACACACCTGCACACAGCCAGGTACAGTATACACACACACACACCTACACGCAGCCAGGTACAGTATACACACACACAGACACACACACACCTACACGCAGCCAGGTACAGTATACACACACACCTACACGCAGCCAGGTACAGTATACACACACAAACACAGACACACACACACACCTGCACACAGCCAGGTACAGTATACACACACACACACACACACACACACACCTGCACCTGCACACACTCAGGTCTGAGTACAGTATATACACACACACACACACACACACCTCCATACAGCCAGGTCTGAGTACAGCATACACACACACACACACCCCTACACACAGCCTGGTACAGTATACACACACACACACACACACACACTCACGCCTGTTCTCTCTCTCTCGTACCTGCAGCCCGCTGTTTGCTGATGACGTGTCAGCGGTGTGGGACTACACCAGCAGTGTGGAGCAGTACAGCGCCCCCGGTGGCACAGCCAAGAGCAGCGTCTCAGCGCAGATCGAGCACGTTCGCAGCTGGCTCACAAAGCACAGGCAATGAGCCTGACGCCCCCTGTAACCCCCCTCACCCCCCATTACCCTGTGCTGGACAAGATCTATGCCCCCTGTAACCCCCCCTCACCCCCCATTACCCTGTGCTGGACAAGATCTATGCCCCCTGTAACCCCCCCCCTCACCCCCCATTACCCTGTGCTGGACAAGATCTGGGGGGGGCGGGGCGTTAGAATGTATGCTTGGGGAGAGGGAGAGTTGGTTGGGGGTGCTTTTGATCGGTTTCTAATGATTTCATTGGCTGGTCGAGGGGAAAAGATGTTTTCTCTGTGTAAAATGTGCATTGTGGTTTTCTATTAATATTTAATATCTTGGCATGCATTATTTCGCGTGTGCCTTGTCTGTACCTTAAAGCTTTCAGCCGCTGAGATCTCAAATCATAATGAGCTCCTGTGTTACTGCAGTGCCACCTGCTGCTTCAGAGAGGGTACTGCGCTCACACTGAAACCGACCCTGAAACGGTGACTTGATTTCTTTGAAGTACAGGTCTGGCAGTGTAGTGTAGTGTTGACCAATCAGAGGGGAGAGAACTCCAGTTGGTGAAGACTGGTAACCTATACACACCTGGAAGGCCTAAAATTTAATCAATATGCAGTAGTTGATTGTTATTCCTGTTCAGTAAACAATGCTGTTGAACAGTAAATTGGTTTAACACTAGCAACAATTTTTGGTTGACTTGGACAAGTTTAGGGACCACAGGAATGATGTCACATTAGGCTGCACTACGATTTTTCCAACAATGAACGCAAAATACAGTCAAATGTTTTTTCTTCATAGCATTCATTTGTATAAAACAATTAGCATTGATAATTATTTAAACTTTTGCCACAGAGCCATGATTGTTTTAATACCTAAGCACAACAAATAGAAATCTCTGAACTTTAGACTGCTGGCTAATGAAACTCCCAAAGAAAGCGTCAAGGACAATTAACAGAATTTAAGGCTTTATCAATGAAGTGCAAAGCTACCAGACAGGTAACCGAAGGAAACACATTTATTCTCATTAACGTTAAAGTCCTTGTCAGTGAGTCTCTTTTTAGTGGGCGGTATCAGCCGCTTGTCCAGTTTCCAGTGGTATGCTTTAAACAAATTTCCAATGCTAATATTTCTGTATATTGCTAATATTTCAACACGGCCATTATTTAAATAATCTTACAGATTTTTTTTATGTCAAACGCACAAAACGACTGGATCAGCACTCTCCTGCACTGTAAAAGTGAAAAAGTTGAGAACTCAAAATTCAAGGAAATTCTGTAAGTTTTGAGCTTAATTTAGATTTTCAAGTTATTATGCCAGCTTGATTGATTGATGTTATTTCGTTCAGAAAACTTAAAATTTAATTGTTATAAAAATTTAAAGTTGAGTTTTCCTAACAATTAAATGCTCATTTTCTGAAGTAATGAATGACAATTGGTATAACTTGAACTCAGAATTTTAACTTCAGCTCAAAACAAAAAAAATATTTTTAAAGCATGGAATGCCACAGGAATGATGTCAACATTAAAGCTGCATTTATGTGATCACAGGAAATACACTATCAAACACAAACAATAAAAATGTGTTTTAACTGGTTTTATTTTTTCCATTCAGCATTCATTTGTACAAACACAGAATAACATTTGATGAATTCTAACACCTTTTTTCCCACACAGGCCCAACTGCATTGCATTGTTGCTGTAAGCTACTCGATAGCACAACGGGATAATCCCCGTGACTTTAGCACTGCTGGCCTAAATGAGAATCTGCTAACCAAGCAAGAGCGTCAAGGACAATTATTGCAAGCATTTGGGTGCAGTAGGAACTAACGTGGGTCTCCTCTCTCCCCATGGAAAAGGAATGCTTTCCATCGAGAGCACTGGGAGAATGCTGTGCTTGCCGTAAGCCCAGGGTTACTCATAATGATTTCACAACCCAAGAGATACTTTTGGTCATTTAGTGTATCTGGACGCCCCTTGGTCTGGGGCTGTTTTTTATGGTTTGGGCTAGGCCCCTTCGTTCCAGTGAAGGAAAATCTTAATGCAATGACAGTTTAGACTATTCCGTGCAGTTTGGGGAGATGTTGGATGTCAGGTGTCCACATACATTTGGCCATATAGTGTACCTTCCACGGCCCAAACCTGATCTACACAGCAGTTATCCTTAAGACTTGAAAAGTATTGAGTTTTACCCATCTGATCAAAAAAAAAATGCATGTTCTCTCTAACTTTTAACAATCTGTCATTTAATCGACAACACAGGCAGGCAATGAGCTGAAATTCAGTTCAGCTAGTTGCAGAGTTCCTATAATGTTCCTTGAGGATTTTAAATTAACTTTATTTCAGTTAATTTCCTGAATTGAGCTGAATATTAACTAAATAGTCTTTCATGAATATATAAATATGTGATGTGTAAATTGGGGGTGACTGTACAAATGTCCCCCCCCCCCCCACAGGTGCATGTACGTGTGTGTGCGTCTTAGTGTGTCTGAGTGTGTGCACGTGAGTGCGCATTTGGGGTTCAGCTTTTAGAGCAGCCTGCGACCTGACCTGAAGGTGGTGCTGTTTCCTCAGGGTCAGTGAGAATTCCAGCGCAGGCCCAGTGCCGCTAGCGCGCACAGCCACACAGCGAGCGGGCTGGGCAGAACCGGGCCCGCCGCGGACCAGAGCACAGAGCGGCCGTTCAGGTGCTGCACGGGCCGAAAGATGTCCGTCATGGGCTTCCCCGTCCCGAACCTCAGCTCGCGGCTCACCTGCAGCAGCTAGGGGGCGACAGAGAGAAATGGTCTCACTATTTTTTCTCCAAATAGCTTAGCCCAGGGATTATCCAGGCGGGCCGCAGTACCATCAGGTTGTTTTCGTTGCTGTTCCACCAGCAGCCAGTTTCAGACCCAAGAACCCGGGCGAATCGAGTTACCTGTAGGGGACGGGGGACGGGGGACGGGGGACGGGGGATGGGGGGGCCTACCTGTCTGCGGCTGACAGGTATGGTCCTGTGGAACAGGGTCCAGACGACGACCTGCTGGCAGCCGGGCGTGGTCATGGACCCCGCGTAGCGGTAATACCCGCGCAGCTCCTCGGTGGCCGGCAGGAGGTCCCCCAGGCGCACGGCCTTGGCGGTGGAGCTGTTCCCTGTGGGGGGGTGGGGATGAGGGGGGGGGCAGGTTACCCAAACGCACGGCCCTGGCAGTGGAACTGCTGATGGAAGCGAGGAGAGAGCTGGGTCTGAAAGTCTAGGAGTCGCCCTGCTGCTGCTACAGTTGGCTGCTGTACTGTGTCACTAAATCAGCCAGCTGTACAAAATGAGCCAGCAACCCCCCCGCCCCCCTCCTGCACGCCCACCCCCGCCCCCAAGGCATTGCAAGCTTAGCACAACTGAGCGGACTGCGCAGTCCTTCAGATCTTGTGTATTTATTGTTGTTTTGGTGCTTGCCCTGTAATTAGTCAAGTGGAAATAAAAATTATTTTACACACTTAGCACTCTTTAAAAAGGACATGGGGTGGCATGCTTGTACACGGTGTAACATTACAGATACACACATGCAAACACACATACAGCTGCACAAACCCCATACACACACACACCGCACACGCACACACTCTGTTCCTAATGTAACAGACCGAGACTCTCACCAGCGTAGCGAACCCTCCCCAGGGCATCGGCGATCACATTAAAGTGGATGTTATCCTGAGCAGATTCCTGTGAGAATAAGCACACATTTTATTAATGAAGCAGACACCTTAAAGAGTACATGGGGCACACTATTAGTTTTCTAATTACCGAAATATATAAAGCACTCTCACGTGTGGCATTTGGCACACACTGTCACGCAGAACCACCTTGGACAGCTTGCAGTTGTTGGATACAGTTAATTTGTACATACACACTGACCAAAAGTATCTGGACGCCCCTTGGTCTGGGGCTGTTTTTCATAGTTTGGGCTAGGCCCCTTAGTTCCAGTTATGGTAAATCTTAATGCTGCAGCATACAATCACATTCTGGACTATTCTGTGCTTCCCCAGCAGTTTGGGGAAGGCCCTTTCCTGTTTTTTCTGGCTAAATGGAAGCAAATCCTCGCCTCTAAGCAATGCTCCAATATCTAGTACAAAGCCAAGAAGAGCGGAGGTTATAGCAGCGAAGGGTGCGCCAACTCCATATTAATGCCCATAATTTGGGATGAGATGTTGGAGGTCAGGTGTCCACATACTTTTGGCCGTGTCGTGTATTCTCGCGGAAGCAGCTCAGGTGAAATTTCGGACTCTTCCTCACCTCGAAGAAGAAGGCGAGCAGAGCGACGGCCGACGTGTCGTTTTTTGCTTCTGACAACGAGCTGTACTGCTCTTTAATGTGAACAATGTGGAGCTACAAAGAGAGAGAGAGAGGGAGAGAGAGAGAGAGAGACAGACAGACAGACAGACAGACAGACAGACAGAGACATAGGTGGAGAAAGAGATGGAGAGAGAAAGAGGAGGGAGATAGATGGAGAAACTGAGATCTTGGGATTTTTCTCCTTTTTTTCCCTCTTTATTTATTTATTTTATTTAATCTTTATTTACCCAGGGTAGGTTCGCTGAGCGTGCTCAGGGAGGCTCTTTTGCAGGAACGCCCTGCTTCACACTCATTAACACTTACCTGTATTTGTACAGGTAGGTTGACCGAGCGCACTTGCTCATGTACAGCAACACCCTGTTGACCCCACCCCCCCCCCCCCCCCCGACCGTGGGACGCACCTCCATGGGGAACCTCTCTCCATCCAGCGTGTGCTCGGACCCGGGGCCAGCGTCTGTGCCCCAGTGCAGGTGGAACTGCTGGGCCTTGTAGGTGCCCGTCAGGTTACCCCCCGAAACTCGCAGGGAGTGGGGCAGGGTGAAGTGTGCTGGCGGGGAGGAACAGCCACACCCTTACGCTCCAAAATTACCACACCGCGAACTCCCCCTTATCATTAATTACCCTCAAAATGACCACATCGCTAACTTCCCCTTACCATTAATTACCCTCAAAATTACCACATCGCTAACTCCCCCTTACCATTAATTACCCTCATCATGAACTTCCCCGCCCCAACGATTACCCGCCTCGTTAACTTCCCCTTACCATTAATTACCCTCAAAATTACCACACCGCTAACTCCCCCTTATCATTAATTACCCTCAAAATTACCACATCGCTAACTCCCCTATCATTAATTACCCTCAAAATGACCACATCGCTAACTTCCCCTTACCATTAATTACCCTCAAAATTACCACATCGCTAACTCCCCCTTACCATTAATTACCCTCAAAAGTACCACATCGCTAACTCCCCCTTATCATTAATTACCCTCAAAATTACCACATCGCAACTTCCCTTACCATTAATTACCTCAAAATTACCACATCGCTAACTCCCCTTATCATAATTACCCTCAAAATTACCACATCGCTAACTTCCCCTACCATTAATTACCCTCATCATGAACTTCCCCGCCCAACGATACCCGCTCGTTAACTTCCCCTACCATTAATTACCCTCAAATTACCACACCGCTAACTCCCCTTACCATTAATTACCCTCAAAATTACCACATCGCTAACTCCCCCTTACCATTAATTACCCTCAAAATTACCACATCGCTAACTCCCCCTTATCATTAATTACCCTCAAAATTACCACAACGCTAACTCCCCCTTACCATCAATTACCCTCAAAATTACCACAACGCTAACTCCCCCTTATCATTAATTACCCTCAAAAGTACCACATCGCTAACTCCCCCTTATCATTAATTACCCTTATAATGACCCTCATCATAAATGACCCTTATAATGACCCTCATCATAAATTACCCTTATAATGACCCTCATCATAAATGACCCTTATAATGACCATCATCATTAATGACCCTTATAATGACCCTCATCATAAATGACCCTTATAATGACCATCATCATTAATGACCCTTATAATGACCCTCATCATTAATGACCCTTATAATGACCATCATCATAAATGACCCTTATAATGACCATCATCATTAATTACCCTTATAATGACCATCATCATTAATTACCCTTATAATGACCCTCATCATAAATGACCCTTATAATGACCCTCATCATAAATGACCCTTATAATGACCCTCATCATAAATTACCCTTATAATGACCATCATCATTAATTACCCTTATAATGACCCTCATCATAAATGACCCTTATAATGACCCTCATCATAAATGACCCTTATAATGACCCTCATCATAAATGACCCTTATAATGACCCTCATCATAAATGACCCTTATAATGACCCTCATCATAAATTACTCTTACAAATACCTGTTCTTACACCTGCTAATGATAACCCTTTACCATCATCGTGCTCCAAGCTACTGCCAATATTACGCTATAATTAATAGCTAATGATTAATAGCGTTTAGCATACTCTGCTATCCTGGCCAACTTATAAATGATATTGATGCATACAGTGCTCCTAGACACCAATACGGGCCAGCATTATAAGCACAGGTGCAGGCTCACCTGAGCGGCCCACGTTCTCCACTTCGATGTCGTGGGCGTCATGGTAACCCTCTAGGTGGAGGGGGGTCAGGGTGGGGTCTCGCCGGACCTTGCTGGTGACGATGTTGATGGGAGATTGCCTGTCCCCACCACAGTGGGGATACAGGGTGTGCCATTCGTCAGGAGCTGAAGGGGGCGGGAACAGCACTGTGGTATCGCCCAATCAGGGACTGTGCTGACCCCTCTGACATATCGGTTTTTTTGTAATTTTTTTTTTCTTTTTTCAAAATTCTAAGTCAGACTGAAAACTGCAAACAGCTCTACAGATGAATATGTAATGCAATAAACAGGATGTGAGTGCTAATAAACCAGATGAGAGTTCTAATAAGCAAGATGTGAATATCATAAACAGTATTCTAATTTTAATATTCTAATAAGATGTGGGTGCTAATAAACAGGATGTGTGTGCTAATAAACAGGATGTGATTGTAATAAACAGGATGTGGGTGCTAATAAACAGGATGTGGGTGTAATAAACAGGATGTGTGTGCTAATAAACAGGATGTGGGTGCTAATATACAGGATGTGAGTGCTAATAAACAGGATGTGAGTGCTAATATATCGCAGTAAGGAGAGGGTTACCTTTGCAGACTTCATTGCAGGTGTACTGGCCCTGATAACACCACTCGGCTGAAACAGAAGAGTTAAAATGGATCACAACACAACAGGTCTCTGTCTTGACCTGAACACTGGACAAGCCTCTGTGGTGTTGTTCACTTTACACATCCCCAAGTGACTTTTTTTCAAATTAGCAACTTATTTTTGCAACAAAGACATTTCAAAAAGAGTTATTTCCTGCATGGCATAGATTGTTAATGCACATGTTTAAAAATGTTACTATTCTTGAAATGTAAATAAAATACACATGTAATTGCTATAAAGGGAAGTTTTTTTGTAAATACAGTGCATGAATACATGTCCAGGTGTGATACTCAAAAACTGCTTTGTGATTCATTTTGTGACTGTGCACATACAGTATGCTGATGTCATGCAATGAAGGTATTATCCCAATACAGAAACTCATTTCACCTGCAGCGGAGTGTCATCCCGTGTCACCTAGCAACAAGTCAACCAATGGCCTGCTGCCAGCCCTCAGCCCGTCCAGTCACAGGCTCCAAACCCACAAACAAGCCAGTAATTACAGCTGCCACCTTACACCCAGCTGGGCTTTAGTCTGTGGTCCACATTTTACCCTTTTTATCATTTGAGTTTTTTTTTTTCTTTGCTGTTGTCGTTTTTGCTTTGTGCTGGTCCATTAACCGCACTGACGTTTCCTCTCCGTCAGCGAGCGTTCCACCTGACCCCCCCTCTATCGAGGTGGGGGGACCTCGTCCCTCAAGGGTGAGTGATCGTGTTTGCTAACGCGTTCCCAAGGACCTGCTTATAAGTCATGTGACCTCGCCTGTCCAGCTCACAGCCTCACGGAACTAAAAACCCAGCCAGGTCGACGTTCTGATGCGAGAGAAGTCCTTCTGCTTCGCCAACAGACACGACGAGCTGCTTCATTCCAACGCATTGTGACCTCATACAAGCCATCTCAACCGCTGAACTATGACATCACAATGCCGGATAAAAGGGCAGATTCCCTGTCCAGACATGAAAGCCACGCCCTCAAAATAACATCCGTGTCACAGAGTTAGCTCTGACCAAAGGAGATCCAGGGTTGATCCCCAACCACACAAGACAAAAATCTGAGTAATATGTTCACTAACCTCCAACTGCACACACACTGCTGAGGTTCCACACATATTCAATCAAGTTTCTGCTGGAATGAATTCAGGGTTAACCAGTAACCGAATAATGACTGTTTAATGCAGTTAATGGAGTCGTATGGACTAAACCTCTCCAATACGTGCCACACACTGCCAATCAATCAATCATTAATTTGACTTGCTTTGACTTTGTGCCTATTGCATATGGATATATAGGATTTTTCAAAATGGTATTTCCTGGAATAGTTTCCATTCACTTGACCAATACAATAATGAAAAACATAAATGAACAACAATCTGAATAGCACTTGTTAATCATGGAAATTACAAAGCACATTTTTCCTGGACCTTGGATTCTTCTATTTCAGAGATGCACATCTCATGAAAATGAATGAAATTTATGAACAATATATCAGGCAGTATATAATAAAAGAGGTGAATACCAGCCCTTTCTAAAAATCCGACTTCAGCCAAACTACGAAATCATGTAATCAGCCCTAATATGACAGAAGTGTAAAGACAAAACAAATGTATAATACAGGACTCTAAATCAGAAGTGCCAGGAAATTATCAAAATACCGACTTCCTGCCCATTAAAGTTCACTCTCTTCTCTCCTTCAATGAAGGACAGACCTTCGGAGGTGAAATGGTACCCTCCCCCCCATCTCCCACCTCGCACCTCCCAGTGCTGTGTTTTCCCTTTGCAGACGCTCCACTGAGAGCGATTGCGTGCGATCCGCAGGTACAGGTGAAACAGCGGCACGCAGAACACAGGTGTGTTTGACGACCCTGAAACACGACCGGAGCCGCCCAACTTTAACGAGGTCCGAAATTCAAAAACATGAGAAATCAGGAAAAACATTTTTTTTCTTTTTCCTTCTATTTCAGCGGGGTTTTTTCCCCAATGTGACACTAGGACTACAGGTTGGCTTTGTTTATTTATATCTGCAGGTACATGGATGTCCTCACAATAATCCCTTAACCTCGCCAATTTACCTCACCTCTAACAAGGGGCAATTAGCAGAGAAGAGTGTGTGAGAGAGAAAAAAAAGAAAACAATTACCCCTTTAGCTCACCAATTACCTCACCTCTAACAAGGGGCAATTAGCATAGGAGCGTGAGAGAGAGAAAAAAGAAAACAATTACCCCTTTAGCTCACCAATTGCCTCACCTTTAACAAGGGGTAATTAACACAAGTGCGTGAGAGAGAGAGAGAGAAAAAAAAAAGAAAAATGCAATCGAGAAAGAGATGAAGAGATGGATATCTGCCGTGCTCGTCCTTTTCCGATTGTCTCCTTTTAACCACAGGGGTGGCTGGGCTGCGTCTTCAGACAGGCAGATCACATCATTCAAAATGCTTTTACTCCAAAACTATTTCATGAATGTCAAAAATAAGACAAATCCTTGGGTTAAAATCTGCAAGATTCTCCCCAAACGGGAAGGGTACACGAGTGATTGTGAAACCCTGACACAAAATGTGTCACAGGGATAAAATTCTGAGGCATAACAGCCAGGAGACAAAACAGGCATGAATAACAGTCACAGAAAAATTTTAGCATTTTACAAACAGCGGTGGTCCCAGAGCCACAGCTAGCCGCTACGGCTACAGCGCATCAGCACCAGCACAGCGGGCTTAAGGACCGCGGCCTGACCCAAGCGGTGTCAGCGTGGCAGTTTGGGTCCAACCGAGGTCTGAGTGGTCTGAATGTAACAAGTAACAGTTTGCACGAGTGCAACAGTTCTACAGTCTGGGTGTATCTACGTGAGTGTCACAGTTTTAAAGCAGAGGTTTAAACAGTGATTAGGTAGTTTGTAGACTGTTTTAGCGTGTTTTGAGTAGCGTTAATCCAGCCGTTTGACGCTAGAATTCTCTTACCTGTGGCGCAGGAGAGACTCCAGAGTGCCAAGGAGAGCCGGAGAGAGAAGGTCATAGTGAGACAGGCAGGTGACACCTGAGCACGCAATCTCAACTGCTAACACAGTACAGGTGTGTGTCTCAGAGAAAGAGAGAGAGAGAAAGAAAGAGGTGGAGAGAGGGAGAGGAAGGGTGGGAGAGAGAGAGAGAGGATGAGAAAGAAAAAGGGAGAGGGAGGGAGAGAGAGTGAGGGAGAAAGAGGGACATAGAGCAGGTGAGAAAGAGGGAGGGAGAGTACGGGAGAGAGAGCAGGTAAGAGAGAGGGAGGGTGAGAGAAGGATAAAAGAGATCATAAGAGAGAAAAAGAGAGAGGGAAAGGAAAAGAAAGTGAGAAAGAGGGCATACGAGAGGGGGAGGTGAGAAGCAGGGAGGTGGGGAGAAAGCACACTCACGAGAGAGAACCAGAAAGAGCAGGCTGTCAGAGGAAGCAGACGGGGGGGAAAAGAGAGGGCAGGGAAGAGGTCGAGGTAAGAGGGAGGGGAGAGAGGGGGATGGAAAAGAAGGGAGAGAGAGAGACAGACAGACACACCTCCCTGCTCCAAACTCTCAGGTAAGGGAACTCAGGTCCCACAACTGCTGACACCTGTGGGGAGAGAAGACAGACAGACAGACAGAGAGACCGACAGAGACAGAGGGACAGACAGACAGAAAGATAGAGTTTACAACTGAATAAGTGGGGGATAATTTTTCTATGAGTGTTTGAATTTTTTTATGAGTCTATGAGGAAATTATTTGGGAGTGGTAAAATGATGTGTGTGTTTGGGGGGTGATGTTATTTTGATGATTGATATTAAATTATTTTTAAAAAATGTATTATTGTGGAGTCAAATTGGCCGTGATACATGTGGTGGTGTATTGGTGACGTGTGCGTGCGTGCGTGTGTTATAATTAAAACACCAACGCTGCTATGCTGTTTGATTAATATAACTTTTATTCATGTGCACATCTGGGGTGATTCATGCACCTCATTCATCATCTCACTCATTCACCATCTCACACGTTCACCATCTCACTCATTCATCACCTTACTCATTCACCATCTCACCCATTCCATAAGTCAGTCACTCATTCACCATCTCACAGAGCGAACTCGGCTTGGTAAACCTAAAACCATCCACATCCTGTAGTCACCAGCACCATGGCTCAGAGGGCGACTGCTGTGTAAACAAGAAAGCAGCAGCAAGACCCTGAGGCCAGGAACCTGGTCAACCAGACGGTCACTGTTTGCAGTGACACCTAGGACAGCAAATCCACGACAAGGTCACCTTTGACCTTTGTTCTAAAACTCAACTTTGTTTCAGTCACAACTAGTAGGCTCATGAATCTACCCACAAGTTGAATGTTGGACCTTATCACACCGTTTGACCCTAAAACTCAAATTTTTGTATAAAATAAGTACAGTTAATACATTACCACCAAGTTGCCTCAAAACTATTTGTATAATTACATACAGTACCACAACAATTCCCCTTTTCTTCTACAAGAAAGAATTTCTTTTTTAATCCACTGATATTATAAATTCTCCTTTTTTAGAAACACAAAACAGATTCATGAATTAAACACTTGGTTATATTTTACATGGTTCTTTCATGGAATAATCAGACTACTTTGCATTCTGCAAACGTGGAAATGGAACACGTGGTCATGTGACACAAAATATAAACACTGCAATGCAAAATACCTCGAGGTTGGACACACAGAGACAATTTATCAATGTAGCAATTTCATGATATCAGTATCGTAACACTGCACATTTAATTTAATAAGTGCTAGTGTATATACTTAGTTAGTGTGATGTTATGCTGCTGCGAGACCACACCCGTGGAAGCACCAGGGAGTACCATGTGACTCAAAGGCACCTCGGCACGGGTCTTACACGCGGGCGACACGCGTGTCCCCAACACACCCGGCACGCCTGGGTTATGCCAGGAGTCTGACCTTTGACCTCGAACCCCAGAAACAAGCAATGTTGATGTCCATATGAGCAAGAAGATCAGGATGACGCAGAGTCCTAAACAGAGAGAGCAAGTGAGAGAGAGAGAGAGAGAGAGTGAGTGTTCTAGAACTCCACTGCTTTCAGTCACCAGCAGTGATTGTGACATCAGCATTTAGAATGATCAGTTAAG
>NC_057941.1:52358706-52456206 GCF_018555375.3 Anguilla rostrata
TAATGACCCTACCTTGTTGATGTCCTGTGTTAGAGCAGCAGCGATCTCATCCTGCCTCTCCAGGAACAGCTTGCGCAGAGATTTCAGCTGCTGAACTCTGAACTTCAGGGGTCGCGACCTCCCAGACAGAAAGGCCTCTCTGGCCCTCTCTACAACCTCCATTTCTGCGGGCTGCCCTCAGCCACACAAACCTGTGCACAAAACACATCAACACACCGCTTATCATTATAAACACACATACACATGCAAAATATCATTATGAACATATAAATTAGTACACTCGTTAAAAAAAAACATGAATATACAGCTATTCAGAAAACGTAAACACTGCAATACTACGTAGAAAGTAATTTTCTACGGCTAGAACTAAAAAATTATATTCCTTACATTATTGAACTGGTAAAGCATTTGCCGGAACTACTTGGCTTAGAAGCTACCGCCTCGGGTTTAAATGCATACCGGAACTCGGTATACAGAGCAGGAAAAACCTGTCCGTCTGTAGCATCTCTGCTAATCAGGCGTATTTGACAGCTTGTCAGCAAAGCCTACAACGCTGTCTGATACACAGAATTTCTGAAAAAACAGCGTATGCATAATAACTAATTGTGATTTTAACAAAGGGTCTGAAAACACACAAACCCAGATTTAACTAAATAACACGGTAGAGCCAATTAATAATTTTGCACGTGTTGAATTTAACACAGGTTGGTTCACACAGGTTTTACAGTTTACAGAACAACGCCAGACGTAAGTGCACGTGTCTTGTGCAACAGCTGACTTTCATAGAATGTGAAGGATTGAGACGTTCGTAAAACGCGATTTAAACCACGGCGTTGTGGCTGCAAGCTAGAGCACAAAGAGCCGTTTGTTTGTTGGAACTATGCTTGTTGTTGGAGCCAGAAATGTACGCATAAGCAATAAATTCAGTTCAAAATCGATTTTGTTGCAGATAATTAATGTAACTGGCAAGCAGATGCACATTCAGCAAATATGTCAATAGTTTCTGATTGTGCCGATTCAGCGTGACTAAGACATCATCCTTTCTTTGCTTATTTTGAAGAAGAAGAAAAAAACCGGGCTCAGCTGCTCTGTATTATTTTCAAAATAGCCTTGCTATGTTAAACGATGCACCCAAGCCAGGGTAGGTAACTTTGCAAAACAGTTATGCTCGTTTGTTGCTTTGAAGGTTCGCGGAAAGGAGGCTACTAGCCAATCGTCAACACTCAGGTTTTAAAGGGGGAAAAGCTTCGAACACCGTCTTTCACAACACACGCATCTTATAGAACAAAATCAGAGGAATAATCCGCGGGATTAGGAACAGCATTCACTCACCGGCTGACTGGCTGAATGATCGCCGAAACTGAGGAAAAAAGCAGCGAGTGATCTTCCCCAGTTTACTGCATTACCGAGACGTCCGAAATTCAGGTTCCGTTTCTTCAGCTACTTCCTCCCAAACTTGTCAGGCGCGTATTACAAAGGTTTACCACGGCAGAATGACCGGAACCGCCGACCACAAACCAAGATGCTGTTGAATGCGGGTCTTAAGTCACAGAGTCGATTACCTCCCAGAAAGCGGTAACTGGTGCATTCGGGCTGTGGGGTGTTCTAAATGTGCACAGGAAGGCGATGATATTCAAAAATGCCTGTTTCTCCCTTTTCCCCTAGAGTGTAGCCTACTTCTTTACTTGCTTTTCTCCCTAAGTTTTTTTTCCCAAATCGGTGTGCATTGTGCTTTTTGGGGTAGGCTAAATATTCGTGGATTTACTAATGGTACGTGAAGGCAAATACATTACCTTTTTCATCTTTTTTGTAAACAGGGGTACAACCCAGTTAAGAAGGCTACGCCTTAATATTACAGATGGCAGACATACACATGTATCTACTTACAATATGACACCTGTACACGCACACACGGGTCAGGTGCATGCAAGCACACACACGCACACAAATAACAGATTCACGTTTCAAACTAACATTTTATTTGCCAACAATAGAATATAATCACAGTATTGTAAATGTCAGGTGATTTTCAGACAATATGTCATTTCAGCAAAATAATTAAAATGTTTGTTCCATACAACAGCAGCTATGTTGTGAGCATTATTTTTAAATTGCTGAATTAACAAGAAATAAAATGTTACCATGGCAATACATACAGTACACAGTTCACTGCATTTCATAATGGCTAGTGCACATTCACACTGATCCATTCCTGCACTTCAATCAAAAATGTAAACATGAATTAGCAACATAATTCTGACTGAATATGAATTTCCAACATAATTCTGACTGAATATGCATATGTATGTCCATACATATCTAGTGTGAATTGCGTGAGGTATCCGTTACAATTATTTCAGTTTTACTTCAGAAAAGGCTGGAAAAACTCAACCTGATGTTCCTTCATTAGAGTTGTCCATGTGCTTCTATTCTAGTTCTGTGATGATATAGACCCAACAAGTCATGTTGTCATTTCCTTCAGATTTGTTAGCATCTTCGAGACTTCTGGATAAAAAATTCCTTCAAAACAATGCATGACACATTTGGATGTTTGCATATGAAAAAAAAAATGCTTTTCACCCATTTTTTTCACACATTGGGCTGCATCTCAAGCTACCACTCACACACATGAACCGCTTGCTATTACCTGTTGGCGTAAAAAATTATATTTTCCTATTTTGAATAGTTGTATATATTTTCAATATCTTTATTGTTGCTATAGTCATTATTGTTACTGTTCTCATGAGTAATTCTCCTTATTTGAGTAGTTTATTTAAATATCTTCGTTGGCTAATGTTACCTTTGACTAGCTGCAATGGCCTCATAATGGAAATAATTGTTTTGGCGGGAAATTCAGTGGATCCAGTGCCATTTAAGAGAGAAATTTGTGGACAAAATCATCCGAGTTTTAAATGCCAGTTCGAATCACAGAATATGACAGGGATGATTATGTTAATCTCCCATTCATTTTCCCCATAGAGAAATTCACCATTGATCAGGAAGTCCATTTATGGGCAAAGGCTTTTGCCCTGCATTAATTCAAACTTCCAAGGCTTATTCTAACTGGCTGGGAAAGACTGGAAGGCCTCTGGCCAAATGACAGGATGTTCTCCAGTCACATAACACAAAGACCTTCAGTCACATGACAGGAAGTCCTACTGCCAAATGACAGGAAGACTTCTGGTCCCAGGACAGGAAGACCTCCAGTTACACAACAGGATGTCCTCTGGTCACATGACAGGGAGACCTAGCCAATCACATTTCACTAGGGGTCCTGAGCTTTGAAACGTGAAGACACAAATACTACAGAACTTCATATACAGGGTCCCCAGTACCCCCATTAAGCAGCCATTACTGGAATAACTGTGAATCCAGTAAAGGCAACATCCTTCAGCTCTCTTCATTAAAACTAAATCCATTTGCAGAGTAATGGAAATAAATGCTATTTTTAAAAAAACAACCTGAGCTAACAGGTTAAAACTAAAAACTCCATCAAGTGTCGTGGATAAAATAATCAGCAATTAGACGCTAAAGTAGCCCAGCTGAGGTTTTTGGGTAAGGTAGATAAAATAATCAGCAGTTAGACGATGAAGTAGCCCAGCTGAGGTTTTTGGGTAAGGTAGATAAAATAATCAGCAGTTAGACGATGAAGTAGCCCAGCTGAGGTTTTTGGGTAAGGTAGATAAAATAATCAGCAGTTAGACGATAAAGTAGCCCAGCTGAGGTTTTTGGGTAAGGTAGATAAAATAATCAGCAGTTAGACGATAAAGTAGCCCAATTGAGGTTTTTGGGTAAGGCCTGTGTGGTCAAGACAGCCGCGGGTCCCAAATCTCACTGCGCAGCCGGAGTCCATCTGCGCAGATCTGCAACAGCCCCTCACTGCCAATACCTCTGCAAAGCAAACAACACCACCAATCAGAACCCAGAACACATGCCCCACCCCCTCAAACTCACCAGTCAGATTCATAACCTTATGGCACTATGAGCCAAACCAGGCTGCTCATAACCTTACAGCACTAAGTCCAGCCAATAGGAATGGGCTTTGCTAATAAGCCAATGGTCAGCTGACCTCTCCTGACGAATAGTGAGCTTGTGCTAAACAAGCTAGAACCAATCAAATTGCAGGAAACCACTGGGACATAGCGTAACCCCCCCTTTCCAGATGCTAGAGATGAGAGCAGGGTCAACACTACCTACTTACCTGCCCGCTCCCCCCCCCCCCCCCACCACCACCACCGCCATCCCAAATATCACAATGGAAACATTCCTTCCCCCAGGGGGTCCGTTCGCACCAATCAGGTGCCTGTATAAAGGACATGTGACTGCACGCGACTCAAGGGCATGCAGAGAAAAGCAGAGGAGTCTGGCGAGGAAGAACAGGGGGCATTATGAGCAATTAAAGCAGCCATTTTCAGGTTGGATTACATTACAGGCATTTAGCAGACGCTCTTATCCAGAGCGACTTACACAACTTTTTACATTTAGCATTTTACATTGTATCCATGTATACAGCTGGATATATACTGAAGCAATGCAGGTTAAGTACCTTGCTCAAGGGTACAACGGCAGTGTCCTTACCCGGGAATCGAACCTGCGACCTTTCGGGTACAAGCGCAGTTCCTTACCCACTGTGCCACACTCCGTCCTAGCGGATTACCCAGCAGGCACTGTGTGGTTTGTCTGGACGTAGACAAAGGGAGTTCTGTGAAGCATGACCAGGCTCCAGGGTCATGTGATTTACGGGAGCCAATACAATACATCCAAAGTGTAATCATCAAGATCATTAAATAAAAGATTTTTTTTTAGATTATGTGTAGTGATGACAAAGTTGAGCTGCAGCTAGCTGCGTGGTCCTTTTTGATTCTTTACATCTCTTGTGGTGTACGAATCTCACTCGCAAATTTACTGGCTAGCTAATTTAACTCGAACAAAAAATGACAGAAAAAAGTGGATGAGTTCCTCTTAAAAAACGTCATTACATAGGTCCAGTAAACCACCCCCACTGTCTCTGATTGGCTCATGATTTGGGGGCATGAATAACATCACAAGAGAGGCTGAAATTCTCGAAGTTTGACCTTGAAGGAAAAAAAAAAGGAAGAATGTGGTAAGCCATGGGGCCTGATTCCCTAGAGTTAGCAGGGCTTTGTCTGTGGATAAAAGCCTATTGTGTCTGTAATTACCACAGCCACAGCAACAGACCGCCACTCACACACGGGCGGCCTACAGTCACGTCTCAAAAGGCCTGTTCACACAGGAAGTACCCCTGATGGGTGTGGGGGGGGGGGGCGGGGGTATTTTACCTGGAATCCTAACATCCCAAACACCTGGCGGGGTAGGGGTGGGGGGGTATTTTACCTGGAATTCTGACCTCTATAACCTCCTACACACCTGGGGGGTGTTTTACCTACACAGGTATTCAACTTCTGGCAAAATCACCAGTACAGACGGCTACTTTGCCTCTATCAGACTGAAGCCAATTAGAGACTCCCATTCCTGAGCATGCTCAGTCAGGCAAAGCAGCCACTGACAGTCACAGAGATAATGGTATGGCTGGAAAAATCAAGGCAATTTCACTGCTAAATGGAATGGTCACTGCACTATTTTTTTACAATGGCTTATTTGCTGGCCCTTTAAAAAATTCTGCTGACATGACGTTTTTCAACATGGTTTCATTTCCCTTTTCTAATTTCTCACTGTTTGGGACACCCAATCATATCTCTGGGCTGTTTGGGACACCCAATCATATCTCTGGGCTGTTTGGGATACCAATCATATCTGTGGGCCCAAATTCAACCCCTCTGAACAGCAGTAGTGCCCAGTAAGTCGTTGTGGCGATCAAATACAGGGACTCTTTTTTCTCTCTCTCTCTCCTTGGCGGAACACTCTGTACGCAAACTTAGAACACTCAGATCCAGTGGCGCCAATTAAGCCTTCTCAAATTTACCCGTTCTTGTTCCAAGACAGTGCTTACTATCCCAGAGAGAACAACGGCTCTTTAAGGAAAGAAACCTGGCAGGGAAAATGATCTTTAATTGCATACCTGCTGCCATTTCAGCTGTGATTATAATAATGAAATTAATATTGGGCCCGCTTTCATATAATAACATTAACACAATGTTACTCTGTGAGGTTTTCCGCATCTGATATTTACGTATTCATGAGCGTACGCTGCAATTCAGCTAGCGCTGCTAGAGCTTATTTACAAATAAAGTTTAAGCAAGAATGACGAAGTGTCATGTGAGCAGCCTCTAACTGCCTTCAGTCACCAGCAGCGATTGTGACATCAGCGTTAGAATGTTCCGCTGAGAACGTTCTAATGTCACATCTGTGACCTCACAGCTTAAAGGGTTAAAATCAAAGCTGGCACATCCCTGAAACAAGCCAGGCTGCTGCCAGGCCTCAGCCAATCAGGATCCCCCCCCCCCATTGTCCTCACCTGGATCAGCACGGCGGCGACCACGGCGAGCATGGCGAACATGGCCAGCCGGCCCAGGCGGCCGAAGTCCACCTGCTTGAGGATGAAGAAGCGCGCCCAGCTCAGCTTCTGCGCCGTGTGGGGCGGGTAGCGCATCTTGTTGACGCCCTCCATGCCCAGGGACTTGATGAGGCAGCCGCGCAGGTGGCTCAGCTGGTCGAAGCTGTGCTTCCCGTGGTAGCTGCCCATCCCACTGTTGCCTGCAGGGGGCGCCAAAAACACAGATTCAGCTCGGGAGGCCAACAGCATCGTCAACACTCTGGTATTCACAGAAAACTACAAACATCCTCTCCTTTACAGTTCCAGATGCTGGTAGGCTCTGTGCCAGGGTGCATACAGCCTGAAGCAGCCATACATGGAGGCCCAGCTGCCAATTACATGACTTTACTTCACTTTCCATTCACTACTTGAACAAATTGTTTGCATGCACTCCTAACTAAACTTACTGTGAATTGTCTCTCTTAAAGAAATTCTAATCTTGGTGAGACTCCCCAGCTTAAATAAAATGAATTATTTATTTATTTATTTTTAATTGAAAGGAACCTTTTAAAACATGTTTAACAGCTAGCTAACAACTGGAGCTCAAAAGGTATCACAGTCCACAGAAAATGGGGTCACTCACCTACACCCCCAAAGGGCAGTGCGCTCACAGAGAAGTGAACCAGGCAGTCATTGCCCAGAACCCCACCGCTCGAGGTCTCCGAGATAACACGTTTGATCAGCTGGAGAGGAGAGAGGGAGGGAGGAAGAGAGAGAGAGAGAGCGGGGGGAGATGGAGGGGGTGAGAGAGAGAGGAGGGGGAGAGAGAGAGAGGAACGAGGAGATGAAGGGGGTGAGAGAGAGAGGAGGGGGAGATGGAGGGGGTGAGAGAAAGAGGAACGAGGAGATGGAGGGGGTGAGAGAGAGAGAGGAAGAGAGAGTAAGAGAGAGAGAGGGGGGATGGGGCGTGTGTGTGTGAGAGAGATGGAGAGAGAAAGAGAGGAAGTGAGTGAGAGAGAGGAGGGACACCACATATAAATCAGCTTTCCATTACCAGCGGTAAACACTTAAGCCCGTGTATAAGAACAGTCCTCTAATAAACATAGCTTAAATACTTGCCATGCCAATCTTTAATGTTGGGTGTTTGCAATATTGCACTGCATCACTAATCTGATTCTCAATAGACACACATGCATTCTGCCCCCCATCCCCCCCCCACCTTTTCCCTCTACAGAGTTCAGTTATCTGTCTGTCTGCTTCGTGTGTCTGTTGACATTTGCTGCCTTTGCTTTTCTAGCACAATTCAGGGTCAGATTCAAATTCAAATGAGGTCTATCTGCATGATAAGTGAACCTTTAACCCATTTAATCCCATTTTCCCCCCGGCCCCTTCATACACAGGTTTGCTTGTAATACCAGCAATCCAGGAGAAGTCTGTGAGACTTGGTTTAAATTGTATTTGTGGTCGCAGTTGTGACCACTGGGATTAAACGGATGGAAGTGAATCAGTTTTTTAAAATCAAGCTGTGGAAAGGCCCAGTCAGTAGTGCAGTGCAGTAGAGAGATATGGGTCCTGCACATAAGACTTGTTACTGGGGATCTGCTGGCTCCTGTCCATGTTTGCGTGTGATTTTCCAGGAAGGGGCGGGGCTAATGTCTGCAGTGAGATGCTTAACCCGGCGCGCTCAACAAACAGCAAACACTGAGCAAACTGGGCTGGCTCTGGCCATCAAAACAGCACATGATGTCACCTGACTCACTTAGGGGTATATGCCCCCAAAATACCCCAAAACCCCCAGCTAATGCCCCACCCAATACCCCCAAACAATATCCCCACCCAATACCCCCCCGCTAAAGACCCCCAGCCAATGCCCCCTCCAATACCCCCAGCCAATAATTCTCCTGTGGGTGTGTGAGCTCACTGTGCAGGTGTGTTGTATTGTCCTACAGATGCAGGTGTGTTGTATTGTCCTACAGATGCAGGTGTGTTGTATTGTCCTACAGGTGCAGGTGTGTTACCTTGTTATCCTGAGAGAAGACGTACAGGGCCAGCGGTTTCTCTCTGGCGTTGATGAAGCGGATCGCCTCCTCCAGCCCGCTGACCGTTACTATGGGCAACAGGGGGCCAAAGATCTCCTGCTGCATCACCTTGGAGTCCGGCTGCACGTCCCGGAGGATCGTGGGGGCTGGGGGGGGGGGGGGGGGGTATTATTGTGTGCATCACAGAGCTTAATGGATCTGGGCTTGGCAGCCATTTTGGGCTGGAACTATCTGAAATCCCAGCGAGGCAAATTCAGATTTAATTGTGGGTTTTGGTTTCAACCGGTTCTCCATGCCTAAAACCGCTCATTACTATGTTAAAAACCCGACTATAAACAGAGAGAACTCTGTAACAGACAGAGATCTGTGTAACCCTCTAACGTGTGAGGTCACAAACGCGTGATTACAACGTTCTTAGCTGAGCGTTCTAATGCTGACGTCACAATCAGTACTGGTTACTGACAGCGATGGAGTTCTAGAACACCAAGTTTGAAAAAAAATAAAAATACCGTGACTAAGTCTGTGTCATGATATAGCACTGCGCCTGAAAGCTCTCGTACCGATGTAGCACTGCGCCTCGTCACTCTGGCCCCCGAGGGCCACCGTACTGCCCTCCATCAGCCCCAGCACCCTGCTGAAGTGCCGCTGGTTGATCATGCGCCCGTAATCCTCACAGGCCTTGGGGTCCTCCGTGTAGAACTCCTGAGACAACGAGCACAAAACCAGGACGGTATAAAATCAGCCCAGCGTTAAAACACACCTTACATCAAAAGAGAAGGTCTGTAGCACACAAGCCACAGGTGCTTCTGCATATATTGGATGAAGAAGCATTTTTCCCCCATTTAAAAATTCAAGGACCATATTTCAGCCATCTTTTTTTCTTAATTTTCTTTTTACAATTTACCATTTAGAACAAGTTTAACTGTTTTAACAGTAGACATAAAAAATATGTAATATTTTAAATTATTTTTTATAAATTAAAGCCACAAGCGGTGTTGGGAGGGGTCCAAGCATTGGCACAATTGCGCCCCCTCTGGAGCGATTTTTAATCCTCCGATTATGTTCAAATTAACTAACAACTTTTATGTTTGGGGTCAATTTGACCCCAACAATATAAATCTGCAGAAAATAATTGTAACTGTAAGTGTTATCCAAGTTTCTCTCTCAGCTACTTTAGGCCTTTCTTAATAGCCCAGTAAATAAAACATGACTCCCCTTACACATCAAGTATTGATTTTATATGACTATTGCGAAATATGCAAATGACTGTACAATCTCATTCATTGACCTAAAATTGAAAACAAAGTATGTTTTGGTGTTTGCAGGGCTTTATGTTGGTATTAAGTGCTCATTAAAAAAGAAAAATTACATTTGGAAAGAAACACACCTTTTATTATCAAGCATAGTAACATTTTATGTTCGGGGTCAACCT
This sequence comes from Anguilla rostrata, assembly GCF_018555375.3. NCBI lineage: Eukaryota > Metazoa > Chordata > Actinopteri > Anguilliformes > Anguillidae > Anguilla > Anguilla rostrata. Next base: position 52,368,632 of record NC_057941.1, read on the forward strand.
GACCCCAGGAAAAAATATTAAAAATGTCAAACATTTCAAATGTTCAGGTTCAGAAAACACTTCAGAACATCAATAAGTAACATATAACAGTTATTCAATAATGAAGAAACACCAATAAAAAGTAAATTAGTCACCAGAATTGAGTTTTGATAAAAAATGAACATAACAGCTCAACTAGGGTATCAATTCTTCATTCAGACGAGATAGATGCAAGTTTGTCACGCTCCTGTTGACCCTGCCTTATTCCCTGTCGTCAAAGCGTATAATGTGGGAGAAAACATGAAATGTCTCCAGAGACATTGCAGCTGGAAAAATTGCCCTACCAGTGTCACCTTTTGACTTGTACACTCCTGCCCAATATAGGATTGCTAGTGGTTCACATCCAGCTCTTTCCAATTGTTACCATACACACGCCTCCCCTCTAAGTTTGTCATCTCAAGAATATCGTTTTGCATTGATGGTGTTATGAAGAGTTCAAATGCAGACTTTATGTCTTGTACATGACTGCTAGCATATGTGGTGGGGCCTGGAACCATTTTGATGACATCAGCAGCACTAAGTCTACCCTGTCTTTCAACTGGGGATCCAGACCATGGTAGTTCTCCATTTTTGGAAGTGAACAGGTCAGTTCTTGGTGGTTGAGAGATGACAGGAGGGTTTGTTGGTGGTTGAGAGGCGACAGGAAGGTTTCTTGGTGGTTGAGAGATGACAGGGGGGTTTCTTGGGGGTTGAGAGGCAACAGGAAGGTTTCTTGGTGGTTGAGAGATGACAGGAGGGTCTTTTGGTGGTTGAGACATGACAGGACTGTTTAGTGGTGGTTGAGAAACAAAAGGAGGGGCAGAATGTGGTATCTCATAGGCTTCATTCTCATCATCAGAGGAGGATGCCACACAGTCAGGGTCCTCCTCAACATTATCCTCAGTCTCAGACATATCCTCATCTAAATCACTTTCACCCTCCAAGATCTGTCTCAGACATATCCTCATCTAAATCACTTTCACCCTCCAAGATCTGTGACAGAACCTCAGTGGCAGAAAATATATGCCTCTGTCTGGTGGTCATTTTCAAAATCTTTAGTTGAGGCACAAATGCAAAGAGAAATGGTTTAGAGGGCTGTGTGTGCAGCCCTTATTATAAGTTTGCCCCCACCCCCATGTTGCGAGAATGATCAGAGATCTCGTGGGAACTATGTTTTCTCCTCACACACACACACACACACAAATTAATGTGAAAGTGCCCTCAGCCAACACAACAAAAACAAGATCAGAGCGCCTCAGAGACAGATAGAATAATAACACATAAATACACATTTCAAATAATATTGAGAAAAAACGAAATTGAGAAAAAACGAAACAAAAGACGAAATATCAACTCGCGACCTGCATGCTGCGTGCAGAGTAGCCTACCGTATTATTTATTTAGACATTGGCAGATAAGAAAATTTTCAGTTGTGGTGTGGGAGTTATGGCCTTTTAAAATATGACCCTTTGTTATAGCGCCACCATCTGGCCAACATAGGTGATTTGTAGTGCCTGAGTAGTGGGGGGCCATAGGAACCCTCCTGCCAAATTTGGTTGCTCCAGGACTTATGGTTGCTGAGCCTCAGACACTTTTAGCGGAGAAAAATAATGATAATAATCCTAACAGATACAATAGGGTTCCACCAGCTTCACTGCTTGGACCCCTAATAATCAGTAAAATCTTTAAATTATTAGTGAAAGCTGCTGGTACCAGTAGTAGTAGTACCCCTGGATTTGGCGGGAGTACTGACCTTCACACACTTGCCAATCTCTTCCACCACACGGTCCTGGATGCTGGGCTCACACAGGAGGTAGTCGGGGGCGATGCAGGTCTGGCCGCAGTTTGTGAACTTTCCCCAGGTTATCCGTCTGCAGGTAACAGGGTAGTACATAGTGTTATAATGCATCAGTACAGTAGAGTTATAATGCATCAGGACTGTAGGGTTATAATGTATCAACACTGCACTACAGAGTTACAGTGTATCACAACTGCACTGAGCTATTATGTGTCATTACTGTACATTACTGAGTTATAAAGCAGCAGTTTCTGACCGGCAGGCGATTGTGATGTCACAGTCCTTGTCGATGTAGCAGGGGCTCTTCCCCCCCAGCTCCAGGGTGACGGGGGTCAGGTGACGGGCGGCGGCCTCCATCACCAGTTTTCCCACGGCGGGGTTCCCCGTGTAGAAGATGTGGTCAAAACGCTGCCTCAGCAGCTCCTGGGTCTCTGGGACACCCCCGGTAACCACGGGATACAGCTCCTGAAACACACACACACACACACACACACAGAGAAAATAAGGCACATGCACAGACACACACATGTGCTAAATTATGTAAATCCATACACAGCTCATTTACAGTTAAAGGGAAACTGTATCCAGTCTCCTAAAGGCTCAGTAACAGCTCAGGTAAGGTGGGGGGGGGGGGTGTTTACCTTGTCCAGGTAAACGGGGAGCAGTTCCTCCATCACCTTAGACGTGTGAGCGCTGACCTCCGAGGGCTTCACTACGGCAGCATTACCTGGGGAGGGAAGAATGATTTAAAAAATATATATTTTAGATTTTTTTATAATATTTTATATTAATGTGATTATGCATTTTACATTGGTGATACTCTTACGTAAAAATCACATGTTCAAAAACCATGAGTCCAAAAACCACATGTGAACACCCAACATGGGAAAAATACTCATGTGAACAATAAAAATAATCCCACTTTAGAATATGAGAGTGGGAAATGGTAACCTTTGTTAGGGTAGGGTTCACTCACTCACTCACTCACTCACTCACTCACTCACTCACTCACTCACTCACTCACTCACTCACTCACTCACTCACTCACTCACTCACTCACTCACTCACTCACTCACTCACTCACTCACTCACTCACTCACTCACTCACTCACTCACTCACTCACTCACTCACAAGCAAGTCGAATACTGCAGTTGACCTTGGACATCCCACTGTTGCTACGGCGATAACCCCTGTCCAGACTGACAGGCACCACCAAGGAAACCTTTGTTTTCTGGGGGAACCGAGCGATTAGTTCTCTTGGCAATGGTCAGTTTGTCGTTGCCTCAGCACAGTGCCACGATGGACCTCTCACCCACTAACAACGCTTTTCCCTCAAACATCGATTGTGACATCACAACCACTGGAGATAAGCTTGTGGTTCAGCTAATGCCTTGCTCCACAGCAACAATCGCTGAGTCACTCTCCACCGGGCACTCTCTACCGTGCGCTCCCCACCGTGCGCTTTCCACCGTGCGCTCCCCACCGTGCGCTCCCCACCGTGCGCTTTCCACCGTGCACTCTCTACCGTGCGCTCCCCACCGTGCACTCTCAGAAACGATGCGTAAATATCCCACAGGCTTTTTTTGTGCTACTAATTTTTGTGTTACAAAGCGAGACTTTTCATACACAGACTGTGCTGAAAGCAACAGCAAAATGTCCTGTCCTCAATTAAGACACGGAGGTGTGTCCAAAAATATGACAGGTTCATTTTTTTTTTAAGACACCTGTTTTCTGAGAGCCTGGAGAGTCTGTCTACGCCTGGGCGTATGCTAGCGGTGTGAGAGCAGAGAGGGCCCTCAGAGCAAAGTGCACGTTTCAGACCCGCCCCAGTCAGCGCCCTTTAACTCGCTGCCGATAACAGGGGAGTTACACAACAATAAATGATTAGGACTCACTGAAAAGATAAACTCAAAAAGTCACTGAAAATATACACTCAAGAGTCACTGAACAGATACACTCAAGAGTCACTGAAAATATACACTCAAGAGTCACTGAAAATATACACTCAAGAGTCACTGAACAGATACACTCAAGAGTCACTGAAAAGATACACTCAAAGTCACTGAAAAGATACACTCAAAAGTCACTAAAAAGATACACCCAAAAGTCACTGAAAAGATACACTCAAAAGTCACTAAAAAGATACACTCAAAAGTCACTAAAAAGATACACTCAAAAGTCACTGAAAAGATACACCCAAGAGTCACTGACAAGACCAGGGAATTTGTCAGCCTTATTAAACCTTATTACCTTATTATTACTAGTGAACCTAGATTTTCATTCCAATCCTAACAAAGCGCACCTCATTTAACAGCTAGAGCAGGGCTGCCCGTACAGGGCGATAGATCTCCAGGAACAGGGACGGGCAGCCCTGGTCTGAAGGGACCCTGCTCAAACCATGCCGTCATTTTAACAGACTAAAGAGGGACTAAAAGCCCCCTCCCCCCCAGTCCTGGGGAGTCACCGCACCCCCACACCGCGGGGGGGGGGGGGCTCCAGAAACGCACCTGCAGCGATGGCGCCGATGAGGGGCTGCAGGGTGACGGCCCAGGGGTAGTTCCAGGCGCCGATGATGAGCACCACGCCCAGCGGCTCGGGCTGGATGAACACCTGGTCCGAGAGCGTCAGCAGGTTCTTCTCCACGGGCCGGGGCGCCGCCCACTCCTTCAGCTTGCTGACCGCCAGCCCGATCTCGCCCTCCAGGCCCAGCGTCTCGTACAGCGGCGTGCCGAGCTCGCTCTGCGCCGGGACGAGAGCCACAGCGCCCCCCGCAGGACACGCGTTAAAACACACAGACGCCAAACACGCTAAACCACACAGCAGAAGCCGAAACAACACGCGTTAAAACACACAGACAGCCCCCCTCCCACAGGACATGCATTAAAACACACACAGACAGCCCCCCTCCCACAGGACATGCATTAAAACACACACAGACAGACAGACAGCCCCCCCGCAAAAAAAGGAATGCAGTGAAAGACAGTGGCTCGTCCAAAATGGGCGTGGGGGGATGGAGGGTGGGCAAGTCCAAACTCGTGTATCTACAGGTGGTCTGCGAGTGTCTTTTTCTTCTCTTAAAAACGGTTAGCACACAGGCACCCCAGTGGGTCAGTTGCCGCGTTGGCTCACCTTGTTGAGGTCCTTCTTGAGCGCATCGCAGATCTCCTGGCTTCTCTCCACGAGGAAGCGCTGCAGCGACTTGAGCTGCATGATCCTGTAGTCCAGCTGCTTGGACCGTCCCGTGAGGAAGGCCTTGCGCGCGCGCTCCACCGCCTGCTGCTCCCGAGACATGGTTCCCAAACTGCGCATGTGCGACACACACACACACACACACACACACACCAAACGCTCCGCTATAACATTGCTGCGTAATGGCACTAAACGATCCATCAATCAGGACCATTTATTTATTTATTTATTTATTTATTTAAATATTCATTAAAAGTTAAATAAATAGAGCGCATGCTCCTTTTAGCTTTTTTTTTTTTTTGCTAAATTACTAAATTTCAGCATGTTCCTATTACATATTAGTTTAAACCGTAACAATGCACCTCGACCTTTGGAGAGAAAAAAAAGCTGTATGCCAACTGCCAACATTATGCCAACTGTTTGCCAGAGAGGTGTGTCCAGTCCGCTATCACTCCTGTGTATAGCGAGGAATGAGGTAACTACATACCACATAAATTGGCTTAGGCTATTTTACAATATGTTAAAGCAGGGAGCGATGAAAAACTTCCTGCTATTGCACATAATGCCCATTGCGAGTTTACATTACATTAACTTTAGCACTTTCCCGGCGAGATGTGATGTAGTCACTGCTGGCAACAAATGTGTTGCCCAAACACAACACGAGTTTCACAAAATAGATCGCGGCATCATGGGTATTCTGCGTTTTTGCTTAATTTGCATTTTACACGTACATCCTTATCCGGAGACAAACTGTTAACCAAGTGACAGGACAAAACCACGAAACAAAAACTCAACGATAATAATTCGCAGTTCTGAATGAATTTTGGAAATCGGGCGAGCTATTTGAAAAAGTAAGACCGGCGAACTGTCAGTTTCTAAACGTGCGATTCTATATAACACGCTGGTTATCAACATTCATTATACCACGGCCAACAGTAATGATTATCTCCGGGTTTGACAGCTACAAAGAAACAACTACTTGCACGCGATGGGTAGGTTACATCATATGTAGCCTATATCCAGCCCTCAAGCGTAGTTGAACAGAAGTAGCCTACAACACTGTCAATAAAGCAACCACAGCTATGCGTAAAACGAACAGGTCCTGTTATTTGTACGCAGCCGTACTGGCTATTTCTTACCTTAAATATTCCTTTATGGGGATATGGAACTGTAACGTTAGTTAGCGATTTGCGTCTCCCAACCAACTGAATCTCCTACGTTTTATGCGCTCAAATACCGTACAAAATGACCCCTGTCCGTATTTTCTAAAACTCTGCTGCCCAAGATAGCTTCAGGCAGGGGGAACTGTTCCGTTAACAATGCTGTAACCGGAGACGCAAACTTGGAATTAGACACCACGGCCGGCCATCTTGTTCAGAAGCGACGCAGCGATTCGTCGGTAGATATGTCACTCAAAATATGTTCCGGCTCTTGCGGTTATTGCTGGATAAAGCGTTTCAAGTAAACCCTTATAACTAAACGGATTATAAACTGTCTATGACATTGTGCTACACCTGTGTACGAGGTCTACCTTTTAGTACTGGACGAAAATCCGCAACCACTGCAGATATTTTTCAACTTTAGGTTGTTGATTGCAACGCATATATACACATCGTGTCACAATAATTTTGATCAATTCACAAACTACTGATTAGGCTACCCAAACATGTACCATGCCTGTTCACTTATTAATTGTGTTTATTTAAAATAAATATTTCCCTTGATCGTCTAGGCTACACCCGCAATGTTGCATTAGAAGTAATATTACTGTAAGGCAGGAAAGAGTAAGAATGAATGAGATCCCACGTGATTGTATGGTGACCTGTCATTGTTTTGTGAAAACACCATGAGAGAGAGAGAGAGAGAGAGAGAGCAGGGTTATGAATGGAGCACAGATTAGCTCAGGAAGAGAGAGAAACAGAAATGGAGAGAGAGAGAGAACATGTTGTGTGCAAAGGAAATGTATAGCAGGTATGAAATAAGGGCGTTAGTGTCAATCAAACAGTGCCAATCAAACATATGCAATATGCATGCGTTAGTATTACATACATGTTACATACACGTAGTACTAGATGGTAAATAGACTGCATTTATATAGCTCTTTTATCCAAAGCGCTTTACAATTGATGCTTCTCATTCACCCATTCACACACACACACACACACACACACACACACACACACACACACACACACACACACACACACACACACACACACACACCAACGGTGAAAGGCTGCCATGCAAGGTACCAATCAGCTCGTTGGGAGCAATTAGGGGTTAGGTGTCTTGCTCAGGGACACTTCGACACACCCAGGGCGGGGGATCGAACCGGCAACCCTTCGACTGCCCGACAACCGCTCTTACCTTCTGAGCTATGTACTAGCAAGGAGCAATGTAAAAAGGAGTCTGTGATACAACATTCATCTCACGCAAAGATTGAGAACTCTGGCCTTGAGGTTCACAGGAAAGAGAGCAAAGTCTTACTCCTAATTTTACCCACATTTATAACACATTTATTTGGCATTCATACAAAGCGAGGTACAATAAGTGCATATTGAAGGTCATTGGAACAACAACAGAGCACAGGTCAGATAAGGTACAATACTCATAAAAGTAGTCCATCAGTTATCCATAGGCATGACCATCACGTCACACACACATACAGACACACACACACGGAGACACTCAGAGGAACAACGTTTTGTGACAATAGTTGTGTTAAATGCTCATTTGAAGAGAGGGGTTTTCAGGATATATTTTAAAGGAGGCAACATAATCCGCAGTCCTTGTGTACAGGGAAGACACTCCACAAACTGGACGTTTCCGAGAAAACCATATGTCGCGTGCGGGTGTGATGTGGTGTCCGTAATAATCGGCAAGTTGCCTTTTCTCTGTGACGTCAATAAACGGCCATGCACAAAAGCCTGGAGTCAGCGTAAGTAATTTAGAATGGCTACGTCGCAATAAATTGAAAACGGCTCACTTTGGCCTTTTCAGTTAGCGCCATCTGGCGGTAATATCTTTAAAACACAGCGTATTTGTTTAAAAGCGCGGCGCAGGTATTTCGAAGACTTTTCGTATCAAAATATGGTGTGGGTGGATGAGTTTTCTTTTGCACAGAATCACCAAGTCGGTGACGAAGAGAGGAATACGCTTTTCAAGACAATGCTTTGGAAAGAAGCGACGAAGCGTTAACAGCGCCAATTACCTGCGTTTCACAAGCTCCAGGTGTCGCTTTTAAGTTCTGTAACCCCTGTAAACGGTGACTGGCGCAGATCGTTAACGACCCTGTGAGGGTATGGCATTACTAAAATGAAAACCCGGATAAATCCCTTATTCGAAAACCCCCTGTACGACTTTTTTTTTTTTTATCTCGGTCATGATTATAAAATGTATCAGATAGTACAGGACCAAAATTATCCGAATTAGCCTGACTCCATTACATTCCCGTTGATCGCGAATTATTTGTATTTAAAACTTTGGCCAAACACACTTCATCCTCTCAGATTTCTCAGTGATAATGGTCTTGCTTCAAATATAAACACAAAAATAAAATCTAATAACAGAAAGCAAAATCACGACGCCGTTAAACATTGTCCTGTACACGCATACAAATCAGGCTATTAGTAGTAGTAGTAGAATAAAAGTAGAAATAGAATTAATTCATTCATGCATTAAAATTGCCTACCCTAAGGACATTTTTATATTTCACGTTGGCTAATTGTTTGAACTAACGATAAATACGAGAGATATGTTAATTTGATCGAATCATAAGGCATCATGTTTAACATGTCATCTCAAAGTACAACTTAACCTAAATATTTGTAATTTACATATGAAATATTACATATTTAAAGCTATAATACTAATAGCAATAATAATAACAATTCTTGTTGTTGTTTTTGTTATTTCTACCAGTCCCATTAAGATTAATATCTAATTTACAAGAGCGTCCTGCACAGTAAATTGAGTATGTATGAGTTTAATTAACACTGGACAAACATAGTACATCAGAGTACATCTGTTAGAGTTGATTTAACACTGGACATTTTATTTTGCTGCCAAACGCCAACAAGCAATACAATAAGACAATACAAGGCATTTCGAACAATACAAAACCGAGGAACAAAAAATTTCATTAGAGCACCTTCCAGGCAAGATATCAGTGAAATAAAAATATGGGAAATGCGTAAAGAAACGAGTGAATAAAACAGAAGCTTGAATCCTCAAATAGTTTTAAGATCATAAGGGCCATTATCAACTGTGCGAGGTTTTGCATCCCAAAGAAATGTAGGTGACGTCAGGCAGGAGGAAGAGAACTTCTGTCCTGGTGCCGCCACACCACTAAAAGTGTGTAAAACCAGTATACAGACCTCGCAATATACAATCGGTCTTGTATAATGAAGCCTTTTTTGTTGGTGTTGTTGCGTCTGAAGCGGTTATCGGTCTGGAAGGATGCGACGCAGACTCCAAGTCCTGCCCAGTTCCTGCCGCGCGTCCATCAGCGCCTCGCGTGTCAAGCATCACCCCGACGACACAGGGCAGGCGCGAGCCCCGTTCGTCTTTACTGCAGAAAAGCCGGCAATTACGAGCTCATTGGGATCAAACCGTCACCTCGTTAAGCGGCGGACATTGTCTGACGGGACTTCACTTCAAAGTCTCGGCGAGGTGTGGCCCGACGTGCAGTTAGCGGTTGCCGGGAAGGGGTTCGATGGAGAGAAAGGTGTCAAAAGGGGGGTCGTTCACTTATTAGCGGGGTATAAAAAAAACGGCCAGATCCGCAAGCTGCACCACATCATCTGTCTTCCTGGGCAACAGCGCAACAACCTTCTCTTGTAATAGCTTTGCGGAAATGGCGCACGGGTTGGATTATGCGTGGCACGGCAGTAACATCGAGGCTTTCTTTCTGCAGCGCGAGCCCGCGTCTGTCCTACCTCAGCAGAAGAACGATCACCCGGTAGACTCCAGCAACGGTAAGATATGTTGTGCAGACAGGCTTGTTTCTTTGCCTTTGGATGGGGCCCTACTTGTCCTTTTAAATCAGGAATCACCAACTCTGCCCCTGAAGAGTCTTGGGGTTCTGCTGGTTTCAGTTCTCACCTTTAAATCAGGAAGGATTTCGGATTCATGAGACCAGCTGAGGTATTATAATTGTATAATCAACTGCTATACCTGATCAAATAAGTACAGATGAGTGACAATGAAAGCCAGCACACCCTGCAGGGCTCTACACCCTGTTCTAAGCTAAACACAGCAGGATTCCATGCACTGAAATCACGTTCGGAGAGAGAAGCATACGCAATCTTGTTTCCCTGGTTATGTTTTTATTATTATTATTATTATTATTATCGGATCATTTTGTCTGTTTCTGCAGCTGTGGGTGTGCAGATCTGTGCTGCATCTACTCATTATAACAAACGCTGTTAATTTAACTCCGGCAGTGTTATTTGAGCCTCTGTGTTATCACACATTAATTTGGCTGGAACTCCGGTCCCCAGCGAATCACAGTGTGAGTCCAAGAGCAATCGGATGCACTCTTCCAGAGGCAGTTTGAAACCCCCCCCCCTCTCCCCTCCTGCACGCAGGTTGCCGGGATACCCCGCGAGGCGTCGGCACCCGGGCGCCACGGCGACGGAAGCGCACCACCTTCAGCAAGGCCCAGCTGCGTGACCTGGAGGAGACCTTCGCCCTCACGCACTACCCCCACCTCAAGCTCAAGGAGTCCCTGGCCTCCCTCACCGGCCTCCCCGAGTCCAAAATCCAGGTGAGCCCCCCCCCCCCCCCCCCGCTCTATGACTTACCTGGGCCGCATCGCCAAACAGACCCAAACTCTGCTGCTCCTTCTTTAGCCTTTTAAACAGGAGTACAGTTCCTGTCGACTACTTTGAAAAGACACAACTAGACTGTACACTGCTCAGGGTGAAGTGGTCATTGCTAATTCAACGCTAACAGGGATCAAAATGTACCCTGCAAGGCGTTGATTTAACACCAAACACTTTCCTGGGGCACAGTGTTCAGGGCACCAGTGTTCAGGGCAAAATTCTTCAGTTCTCTGATTGGAGTCCTTCATAATCAACACTGCTTTGTTGAGAAATCTTAGTAATACGCAGGAGTGTTTGTCCGTGGTCCGCGTGCAAATGGCACCAAACTGAAAACTCTTTTGCCCTTCACTAATGGTTTCTCTCTCTTTCCCCCCTCTCTTTCTCTCTCTCTCTCTCCTTCTCTAGGTCTGGTTCCAAAACCGCCGTGCCCGCCATTTCAAAAGTAAGAAGCAGACCCCGGGGCCCACCCCCTCAGATCCTGCCCCGGGACAGGGACTACATTCCGGCTGCCCTCCGCTTCCCCAGCGCCCCTCCCCCCGCCTGCCCCAGCCCACGGGGGTCACCCCCGGCTGGATCTCACGGGACATGCCCCCGGACCTGTCCGCTTCCACCTCACCTGTGCCCGCTCACCTGGCCGTGCGCTCCGTTCCCGTCAGCCCGCGTCCCGGCCAGTCCCCGCAGCTCTCCGGTAAAGAGCAGAGCGCCCCCTGCTGGTCCGAGTGCGGTACGCCGCCGCAGGGACCCGCACACTGGGGCATCTCTCCTTGGCAGAGCGGCGCTCAGGCCGTACCTGGCGGCAGCGGCGCGGTCAGTAGCGCCGAGGGGCGGGGCCACCGCGCGGTCCACCGCCACGGCGAGGCCGACCAGACCGTGCCCAGCCAGTTCCCGCAGCTGCAGTACCACCACCGGGCAGACTGGGGGAGCCAGAGATCGCCGGCGCTGGATGAGATTCAGGAGCTCTGCCTGCACAGCTATGACTTCAGTTTGACCGACCTTGAGTTCTCTGCCGCTTTGATGGATTATCTCCTCTAATACAGTAGTTTTCTAACTGCTGTATCCACGGTTACGGTTAAGTACTGCAACTGACAACAGTCAACCACAGTGTGCTATTTATTATGTGGCTTTTGCAGGGCACCTTTCAATGTCTTTATTTTTTTGATCAGATGTCTATTAAATACTTTGATAAAAAGGGTTATGTAATTAATTACAACCTTTTCCTTGAACGTGGGCACTTTGAGAGTGCTCTAATTTTGTTATGAAGTGCATAAATGTAAACTTTATTTACACAGTTTTTATCTGGGATTGTGAAATATATGTAACTATTGTATAAATGCAAACATATAACAATAAATTTGTGGGAAGAAAATACATGTACTGTGAAGTTCTTTCATTTTATTTAACTTTTATTTGAACACAGTTCTCATTTGCAGTGAAGACCGAGGAATCAAAGTTAGCAGGGAATGCTAGGGATAATTTAGCCAATCAAATGCAGGGGGGCGGTCAGGTAGCCAGATGTAAAGAGCTCATTTTGTGGGAATTTTGCCAGGACAACCAGAGTTATCGCCCTACAAAAAAAGTGCCTTTATTGACCAGTGTGAGTCGTGTTTAGCTGGTGCACTGCTTACCATCAACATCCATTGTTCATCCATTGCCAGCCCTGAATGGTAAGCTAATTGAGTAGGGAAAGGGAGAAGCAACAGTATGGTTTAAAAAAATAAAAACATATTTATATATTCTGACTTAAATTTGCGAGACAGGACCATATATACCCAGTCCCTCGGCCTAAGCCAGGTTTGAAATTAGAAATCATTAACAATTAATAATTTCATACTAAGTAACCTAATCAAGCTTGACTTTGTTTAGCCTGCTCCCTACAACATGATTCTGAAGGAAATGGAACTATCAGCTTCTGTGTCACGGCTAATGCTTGATCATTTTGGGAACTCCTTTACCTGCTCATGAATGTTGTTTAACTGGACGCACCTCTTCAAATCCAGCTTTGGATACTGGCCATGAATGCACACCTCTACACAGTGCAAATTGTATGTATATGCACTTTGATTATACAGGATCTCTTCTATGCGGAAACGTGTTACGTTTTCCATTAAAAGTTAACTTCGAGTAATAGCTTATAACTGATCGATGGTAGGCTTATCGTCATTGCAGGAGTTTCTAGTTAAGCTACTGCGTACTCTGATTGAATAGGCACGCACAAAGTTTAAGACCCTGCCAATGCAGTATACCTTTACATATGTTGTCAATCATGGTATGCCAACTTTTTACAGTGATTATCGAATCCCCAATTAATTCTTACGCGAAGCATAGCGTCTTCCTTACCTGTCCTGCAACCTCCTTTTCGCTAACCGGTGATTGCCATGTTCAGTAACTTCCAAAGGTTCAAACTATCACGCGCAGTTAAATTAGGCGAAGTCGGTTTCAGTTTTCCAGAACGACTTCATCCTAAACTGGTGTCCTGCACGGACTAAAATTACTGCACAAGCCGAAGCCAGGTCACTTTAAGTAAGCCTGAGTTTATTAAATCAGCCCCACTTCTTGAAACTACATGTCTGATATAAAGTTTTCAAGTTCTGAATAAATTTGCGAGAAGCATATAAACTTCATCGGAGGAAGGCACTCGTGTGGCGCCGTGGCTTAGTTGGTTAAAGCGCCTGTCTAGTAAACAGGAGATCCTGGGTTCGAATCCCAGCGGTGCCTTTTCCTATATACATTCCCATAGCCAGAGTGTTGCAGTGGTGAGCGAAACGAACCGCGATCTTATCCCGAACCGGACCGGACGTATAAACGGCCGCAGCACGCGCACACCAGTAGCCAATTACGAATCACGATTTGTCTCTTCATCATGCAAGAATTTGAAAACGCTAAATAGCTGTTAAGTGTACACAGACGGTAACAATTAAGAAGACCGGAGACACCTTGAAGTCACGTCTATTTGAGTTTAGTTTCTGACCACATTCACTGCCTCAACAAAATAGCTAAATCATATTTGCTATTTCTCCCAGCACTGTCATTCAATAAAATTGAGTAGACAAAAGTGCAGATGAAATAAGTTGCTACATAACATGTATTGTGTGTGCGTGTGTGAGTGTGCGTGCATTTTTACATGTATGGCCTACGTGTGACGGTGTGTATCTGTGTTTCTTGCCCTTTCCCAAGTTTTATACAGCGCGGTTCTGACAGCCTCTCCACAGGAGGGAGGTCAGGGTATTTCCCACCGACTTCAGAGTTCCAGCTTATCGGCAACTCAAAGGGTCGTTGGGTTTTCATCTCATGGCCTGCGGGGACGTGTGGAGGAGATTGTGTCTCCTCAGCTTGTTCACAAGTAAAAATTTACAACTTATTAATTTAGCATCTGCCTTTCGCCAAAGCGCCTTCCAAAAAATGCACTTCCCATGGTAAGGAAACACTACCTAAAGACCTAAAGACATGTACAGTTACAGTTAGACAGTAGTGACAGCACCAAGGTGCTTGGCTCAAGACCTGATGAAGGGAGATAATCTGTTTTAGGATCACATACTGTATACATTATTTGACTTTTTTCATTTCTGTTTTTTGTTTCATCTGTAAAAATGAAGACAGGGAAAGTAGCTCTCTCTCAGTGGGCATTCAGTTGCTCTCAGCTCCTGTTTGAGTGGAAAAACACGACAAACACATACAGAAAAAAAACATGTAAGTTTAAGGAAAGGAACTGAAGTTAATTAGTGACTTAGCTTACCGAGGTTGAATATGTAACTACGGTGAGACTGAGCCCTTCTAGCATCATGGCAAAGTTATTCCTCTCTTTAACCCCTGGAGGTTCGGAAAACTGGGCAAAGGGACAAGAGCGAGTACAGTGGTAATTAATATTCTGGTTCATTTTTAAAGGAGTTTTATAGATTTCGGTCAGGTCGCATAGCTTTACAATCACACAGTGCCTTTTAGAACGAGTAATATAAAGTCGTTGACATTGTCAGACAGTGGGTATCTTGCCCAAAACAATTAGCAATCCAGGACTGGGTTTGATAAGATTTGCTCAGATTCAGGCAAAAAACTTTTTTTCCTGGAGTCCTGGGCGTACTCGGCACTGGAAGGGTTAAGTGCGACAGGGTTCCGCTTGGACCTCTCTCAGTGTTCCAGACCATTGTGAGGTCACAGGCGGTGTCAGCTCTGAGTCCAGGAAGTGGCTGAATATTGTGGGAGAGGTTGGGAGAGTGAGAATTCCCGTGGAGACAGCAGGACGGCGGTCGGCGGGCCAACGCGATGTTCCAGCACCGCTCCAAAAGGTGAGATCCGGACCACCTGTGTGACTCTGCTCCTGGAGCCACTGCACCGGTCGTTCACCTGTACGGCAGGAGGCCAGATTACCTGCATCTGTGCAGGACTTACGGGCATTCACACTCCACCGAGCAGTAGTTAGGTTTACCTGAGCATTTATATATTTTGTTTTGTGACGTGTATTGTTGTAATTGCATTTTGATTTTTAGTGAATCCTTTCTGCATTACTGGTCATGTCTTTCTCTAGTAGTTTGGAATTTAGTCACAGAGTTATCAAGTTAGTTTAATATAGTTGGAAAGTTGTAATTGCTTATGACCCTTCTTTACCTGTTTCTCTCTCTCTCTCTCTCCCCCGCCCCCCTCTCTCTCAGGCAGCCAGTTGATGGTAAAAAGATGAAGAACAGTAGGACTCAAAAGGAGTCGAATGTAACGGTGGCTGTCAGGTAGATCTGAGATATAATCCTTTCATCTCTGCAATAGTCAACTCTTTAAATGCTGTCAGGCTTAGAAGCATGTCACACACGTTTCAGCTATTAAATACTTTCTGTGCTTCTAACCAGACTGTTAACTTGTTTACGGTTACTGTAGTTAAATAATGAGTGCATTCATTCACTGTGAGTGTGTGTGTGCGTACGTGTGGTGTGTGTGCATGTGTGTTTTGTGTACATGTGATTTCAGTGCTAGTTTGTACTTGGCAGGATTGTTGTTTGCTGAACAGGTTACTCTACAGGGTTGGAGTCCTGATCTATGTGGTCACTTCTGGCACTACGATCTTTACTTCACTCTAGTGTGTTTCTTTTGCACCTCTGCACCTTGAACTAATGCACTTGTTGTACGTCGCTCTGGATAAGAGCCTCTGCTAAATGCCTGTAATGTAATGTAATGTAATACATGCGCGCATGTTTAATGTGTGTCTGTGTGTGTGTGTGTGTGTGTATGTGTGTGTGTTAACAGGGTGAGGCCATTGAACGAGGCTGAGAGGGAAAAGAGAGAGCAGAGTGTGGTTTTCTGTACTGACAAACACAACCTGCAGGTAATTATAAATACTTTTTATCACATGTATTAAATAAAAGCTCCTGACAATATTCTAAAGGCTAATTAAATTAATGTGCACTTGCTTACTATTAAGTATACTATTAAGTTGTGTACTCAACATTAAACAGTGTTCTCATTCAAACACAGCCTATCTTCTCAAGGCACATATCCTCAGATGTGATGGTCGCAGCAGTGGGTGGGACCCTGGCCTAAGGCTCCTCCCACTTTAACTCCCCCCGCCCTCTCCTCCCTCAGGTGAGTCAGGGGGGCCAGGACAGGTGTTTCTCCTTCGATGCGGTGCTGGGCCCAGACAGCTCACAGGAGGACGTGTTTGAGGCCTGTCAGGTGAAGAGGCTCGTCGACATGGCGACCCAGGGGTGAGAGGGGCATGCTGGGCAATCGGACAACCCAGAGATGCTTCTAAATGTCGATTCATTGAAAAGATGTTTATTCTACATTTTTTGTTTGAATATTGTTAGCATTTTTATATCCAGCTTTTATAATGGATTTTAATGACTTGTTCTATTTTTGTGTTTTATGCGGTATGTATGTGTACTGGCACTAGTCCAAGGACATGCCTTGTTTCAGGAATGTTTCGTTTTTTTTTTTGCAGGTACTCATGTACAGTGTTTGCTTTCGGACAGACCGGATCGGGGAAAACCTTCACCATCACCGGACCCCACTCTGTGGTACCGTAGCATTCCCACATCTCAGCACAGAACATTTCCCTGACACGATATTCCCAGATCTGACATTCCCGGTCCTGACATTCCCAGTTCTGACATTCCCAGTTCTTACTCCCAGTCGAGCAGCCCTAGCCTCCTCTCTGTCTCCCCCCTGCAGTTCCAGCAGGGCGCACATGGACTCCCCTCTCACGGGCTGATGCAGAGGTGCCTGTCCCACCTGCTGCAGGTGTGTCCCACAGGTGGGGGGGTCACCCTCCAGGCCTCCTACCTGGAGATCTACAATGAGCAGGTGACTAGGGGGGTCAAGGGTCGTGAGTGCAGAGGGGAAGAGTTGTTTTTTGTTCTGTGTCTGATGCTGGTTCAGTTCCTGTTTCGGTTCTGGTTCTAGTTCTGGATCAGTTCATGTTTCGGTTCTGGTTCTGGATCAGTTCATGTTTCGGTTCTGGTTCTGGTTCAGTTCCTGTTTCGGTTCTGGTTTTGGTTCTGGTTCTGGTTCCGGCTCCCACCCACAGCAGACTCCACCTGTCCCCCCCGCAGGTGCGGGACCTCCTGGACCCCCGGCCGCACTGCCCGCTAACCGTCAGAGGGAGCGGAACCCAAGGGTTCCGTGTGGAGAACCTGGCCCCGGTGGAGTTCCGCAGCCTGGACGACTTCAACAAGCTCCTGGCGGAGGGTGGGTGCGACGGTGTGGCATGAGGTCGTCATGACAATGTTCGTCCGTTCGTCCGTCCGCCTGTTCGTCCTCAAACCATCCGTGTGTCTGCGTCTCTTCTGTTCCAGGCCAGAGGAGGAGGCACACCTCCTCCCACCTCCTAAACGAGCGGTCGAGTCGCGGTCACGCCATCCTGACCGTCTATGTCGGGAGCCAATCAGTGAGCCCCTCTCCTCCTCCAGAAAGAACAAGAATATATATGCAGGTCAAAAAAAATGTTTGAGGAAGTGCTCACCTGCCTATGTCCACCCCTCCCCCCCCCTCCAGGTGGGCGTGGAAGGGGGCGGGGCCACCCAGGGAAAGCTGAGTTTGGTGGACCTGGCAGGCAGCGAGCGGGTGAAGGTCACGGGCTGCAAGGCGGAGCTTCTGGAGGAGGCGGGAAACATCAACCGCAGCCTCCTCACCCTGGGTGGGTGTGGCCTGGGGGTTAGGGGGTGTGGCCTGGGGGTTAGGGGGCGGGGCCTGGGGTGGGGCCTGGTGGACAGGGGCAAAGGAGATGTTCACAATTAGGGTTTGTCTTTACCTCTGTGTGTATGTGTGTGTGTGTCCACACCTTCTCTCTCGCTCCTCACACAGGCAAGTGTATCGCCGCCCTGGTGGACGCCAAGGGCAGGGACAGGCACGTCCCGTACCGTGAAAGCAAGCTGACCAAGCTGCTGTGTGATTCGCTGGGAGGAACCGGGAGAACTCTGATGGTGGGGAAGTCCTATATCATGCAAAAGCTTATCCTGCTTTAAGCATGCTTCCCTTTTAAACAGCACTAATGTGTGTGTGTGTGTGTGTGTGTGTGGTCCAGATCGCTTGTGTGTCTCCTACAGCTTCCAGCCTCCCAGAGACCCTGAATACCCTCTTCTACTCCAGCCAGGCCAGGAGGATCAGACCCAAGCCGCTAGTCAATCAGGTGAGGGAGGTGTTGCCCTCCCCACAGCCTGCATTACATCACAAGATTACATCATATACTGTAGTCCTGAGCAGCACTGCTGTCATTGGTCAAGGCCGGAGTGACTGGAGAGCAAGAGTTCTAGAACCCCAACAATTGGAGCTACAATGAGCTGCCACTCACTGACTTCTTCCAAACAAAACAGGCTACTTCCCTATGCATAAAAATCACAATGATTGGTTCAAAGCAGCATGTGTTGGCTCCGCCCATTGTTTTTATGCTCTTTTGATCTGTGAGGATAATGTGAGGATAATGGTGGGCGATAATAGCGAACCCTGGGTTTATTCTGCGCTGTGCTGTTCCCCCAGGGCCGGAGGGAGAAGCTGGTGAGCACCCTTCAAAGGGAGATCCGCCTGCTACACCGGGAGAACCTGCTGCTACGGCAACGCCTGTCCTCATTCCAGGAAGCCCGGAGATCAGAACTGGAAGTGAAGCATGCTGGGAGTATGAGTCTTTTTTTTGTTGTTGTTTTGTTTTCCTCTTAATGTCTTATTCTCCCATAGTGTCACATGAACATAAAACAAATCTTGACATTTGCTAATGGACGGAGGGATGGCGACTCTGCTAGCATTGTAGTTGCTAAAAATTCTGTGTAGGAAAACAGAAACCAGCACAGTTCATATTTTACTTAAAGAGACTACAAACCGAAGTGTAGTGGAAACTTGCCCATGGCTACCGTCAGCTAGCAGGTTTTCCTCCGTCTCAACTCCAGGTGGCGGCAGTGAGGCAATGACAGTAGAGGGGGCGGGGCCCTCAAGGCCAGGCTCCTCCTCCTACTTGGAAGCTTGTCTCCTGCAGGAGCTGAACCAGGAGAAAAACAAACTGCAGTGAGTGGAGGCGGGGGGGGGGGGGGATGCCATCTTAGGTCAAACCAGGGTCAAATATGCGCCTAAAATTCTTTAAAACTAAATGTAAATCTGAAATCTTTGTGAAATTTAAACTAAAATGTGTTACCAAGAAACATAAAATCATTTTTAAAGAATAATTTTTTTTCATGTATTGGTAAGCATATGTAGATGTGCCTTTAACAGCAGTCCATAATTTCCTGAAGTTTTATTGGTGACTTAAAATGGGATTAAAACAATTCAAATAAAGTATTGGACCCGTATCAGGTTGTCAGTCATGGGGGTAAAGTGGTGATAGTTAACACAGGTGTACAGGTGAGCAGTGATCCACAGGTAATGTGGGGGTGCTCTGTTCTGCTACAGGCAGGATAAGGTGGAGCTGCTTGAGTGCCAGGAGTCCTCCGGCCAGCAGAGGGAGCTCTTGCCAGAGGAAAACACCCAACTGCTGGACAAGCTGCAGGATCTCAAGAGGGAGCAGATCATGATAGATGGTGTTCAAGGGAAGGCCCGCAGGTCTCTGGGCTCCATTTGAATAAACTGACACTTAATTGGAGGCGTTGATTTCGACCTTGAATTGCCTCAGCAGATGCTATTTTGCAAACTTACGAAGCTCGACAATTACAAGCAACCCCATGCACATTAGGATCTTAACCGAAGAAATTCCGGTTTAGTACCATGCTGAAGGGTGCAACGGGACCTGAACGGCAGCTGTAACGTTCAAAGCGCAGATCCATTTCACTAATTATCATACTGCACTGCTGCTCTCTTATCTCTGTTGCACACACCTATTTGGGAAATACAATCATAGTACATTACATTGAACATGTTACTAATCAAATCTGCTGGCTGACCCTGGGGCAGTGAAGGAGGAAGAGGTGCCTGACCAGACTGCTCTCCCTCCCAACCCACCAATCACCCCCCCCCCCCACAGCGGATCTCCAGCCCTCTGACTCCGCCCTCACCCAGAGACTCCACCCACAGCCGCCTCTCCAGCCCGTACTGCCCCCACCGCCACCCCCCCACCTTTCTGCCCCCAATCAGGTCTCCCGGCCTTCCTGTAAGTGTCCTCTATCTGCCCCTTCATTCTGCTATCAACATTATCATCATCATTATCATCATCACCATCATCATAACCATCATCACCATAATCATCATCATCATTATTACCATAATCATCACCACCATTATTACCATAATTGCCAACACAACCATCACCATGACCAGCATTTTCACCATCATCATCATTACCAACACCATAACCACCAACATCATCATCGTCACTGAGGGTAATCTGTCTCCCACTCTCTCTCCCAGGAGTCGTGCTTCCACTGCCACTGGCGCCCCCTGCTGTACTGCATCTGTCCTGCAAGCTACTCCCTGCAGGTGGGTCACTCTCAGCCAGAGGGGGGGGGGGGGGGGGAGAGGAGGAATAAAGGGAGAGAGGGGAAGAGAGAAGAGAGAGGAGACAGAGTGAGAGGCAGGGAGAGAGTGTGCAAGAGATTTTCTCTGAGTGAATTAGTGAGAGAGAGAATGTTGAGAGAGAGAGAGAGGAGGTGGGCGTCCATAACACGGTGCCATTTTTAGGGACTGGTACAGAGCTGCACCCTGCCGCCTCTGTGGCCCTGTGAGACGTTCCCACACCTGGGGGGGTCCTGTGTGACCAAGAGGCACAGACAGGTGAGGCTTACACATTGGAGGGGGGGAGGGGTTGGGGGGTGAAGACAGAGCAGCCTGGCCACTGATCTGAGATCAGCCAGTAAGCAGCCAGGCTCTTACCTCAACACGGCGAGCGCTGATCCCAGTTCAGTGAGGGGCCGCCCTTCTCAATTGAATCGGTGTGTGTCCGGCCTCCCGCCAACAGGGGGTGCTGCCTCCCCTGCCAGCCCTCAGCTCAGACAGAGCAGCCAGGGAGAGCACCAGGGAGCGGATGGACTGCCACAGCTGGGAGGCTGACCCTGGGTCAGTCCGGCACCGCAGGACGAGGTGAGTCTTTCTCTGTTTGTTCAGTCGCGGCTGACCCTGGGTCAGTTTGTGATGCGAGGTGAACGGGGCTCTCTCCTGCCTCTGGAGCTTAGCCAAACACAGCAGTGCCTGTGTGTGTCCAGCAGGGATCTGCATGCAAATGGTGGATACAGTGCGTATTCATGTGTGTACATCTTGCCTTGGTGTATGTGTGTGTGTGTGTGTGCGTGTGTGTGCGTGCGTGCCTGTGTGTGTTAGAGCCCACTCAGAGTGCAGGAGGTACACAGACGGCTTCCAGGTGAACTCCACTTCCCAGCAGGCCAAGGCTCTGGAGCCCCGCACTCCGAGGTCAGAGGGCAGGGTGCCTCCCAGTGCCCCGCCCCTGCCCAAACAGCCCCACCCCTTTCAGCTTGTGGACCCGGGGAGGTGAGCAGTGGGTGTGGCACTCCAAAACTCCACCCCTTTAACAATACACAAACTTTACCTCCCAACCAACTCCACCCATTTAACCCAGCCCAGACTGCACTTCCGTTTAACTCCACCCACACTCCACACTCAAACTCAAACCCTATTTAAGATTTTTCATCTTTCAGCACCAGCTTTGCGCCAGAGAATGCCACGCACATCACAATAAATAAATATTCACTGTCATTTACACTTATTGTTATGAAATACTATTTAAAAGAGAACAGATCAGAATAATGCATGTGGGAATTATGTTAATAAAAATATGTAGTAGCGTATCTTGTCAAAGCTCCATAAACAGGCAAAATGGTGATTCTCCTGTTTATTTGCAGCTGAAGGTGCACAGGGCTGTGTGAACCGCTCTGCCCCTGTCACATGACCAGGGAGGAAATGGGCACCATGGCAACATCCAATGAGAGCAAAGTACAGGGAGCTGAAGTTCTACTTGGACATTGAACAAAGACAAATAAACACAAACGGTCTGAGCACTTTATCCCACTGTCTGTACTGTGCAAACAGCATCTGGATTAAAGTTCATCAACGTTTCAGCTGAGAGCGGGCAGCAGTATCCTCCTTGTATTTTTAAACACTGAAAAACCCCAGAAACAGAAACAAAAAAACAAAACACTTTAAAGCACCAACACGTAACACGTCGTATAAACGTGGTTTGGTTTTAATTGAGAGGCAAGACAAAAGTTGAAAATTCATGTTTTCCTTTGTAATGCAACACAAGCCAATGTTATTTTGTTATTTTTTTGCAAATACAGTATCCCCACGCCACAATCAAGGAAATTGTCGAGTTCATTATTGACTTAACTGGACTTTTAACGCACTGTCCATAGTAGGCCTCACTCCGGCTCCTTTCCAACTTAAAAGACTCAGCTTGCGGCTAACAGCCTCCGCTACGTCCGCTACGCGCCGTCGTCATGACAATGCCCCCCCCCCCACCCCCACCCCCCTTCACTTCTCTGCCCAGGAAACGTTGTCTTTGCAGCCCAGCCAGTACTTCCCAATGGGTCGTGGGTAAGGGGGGTACGCGTAGTCCACATTTTTGGTCTTTAAATCCACCCTGTAATACTTATCTGGGGGGGGGGGGGGAGGGATGGAGGGAGAGGGAGGGGGGGGAGAAACACAGACACAGTATCAGTGTACACAAGCCTATTTCGAGGTCAACACACTATTGCCCCTGTTCAGGGTGCAAAGGCCCAAATGGAGACACCCAGAGGGGCGGAAATCTAGGCTGAGAGGCGATTTGACAGAAGCGGACTGGGCTAGCGCAGGTTAGCGCCAGTGCAGCTCAGGGCTAACTCAGACGCAGGGCAGCCCTGTCATGTAAGTAACGGTAACAGTAACTGTGTTTGGCTGTGGCCACGGCGACGGCACCTTTGGTGAAGAAGTAGACGTTCTGCACGGGGTGGCTGGCCTTGGGCTCCTCCGTCACCGCGGCGACCTCCAGCGACTCGTCGTAGTCGCCATAGAAGATGTCAAACAGGTCCCACGAGGCGAACCGCTTCTGCTTCCGCCCCCGGCCACGCCCCCGGCCACGCCTTCGGCCGCGGCGCCGGTCACGCAGCCCGCTGGGCCTCTTGTAGGAGCGGCCGGGGACGTACCACGAGGTGGGGGAGGGGGCGGGGGCGGGGTGGGGACTGGAGGCCACGGGGGTGAGGTACAGGCGGCCGGCCATCACGGCGTCCACGGGGGGCCGGATCCCCCCCCAGTCCTGCCGGATCGAGCGTGGGCCGCTCTGGTCCCCCCCAACTGGAGACAAGGAGACCCCGCTCTCTGATCAGCCAATCAGCGGCCACACACACACATAAACACGCATACACACACACATGCACGCACATAAACATGCGCACACACATACACACACTCTCACACACACACACGCACATGCACGCACGCACACTCACACACACACACACCCTTACTTCCTTGGAAGAGCAGGTCGAAGACGTCGGTCCATTGGTCGCAGTACAGGTAAAACGGGGATCTGACTACTGGCATCGCAAGAGCGACGGAGCGAGAGAAGTACTTGGACCTGCGCACACTCTGCAGAGCAAGAGAGAGATGCGAGAGAGAAAGAGAGAGAGGGAGAGAGGAGAGGAGAGAGAGAGAGAGAGGGAGAGAGAGAGAGAGAGAGAGAGAGAGGGAGAGAGAGGGAGAGCGAACGGCTAACTCACATTCACATTATGAGGACCAGCACACACCCATATGCACACACACGCACACACACACTCACACAGACACACACACACACACATATGCACACACACGCACACACACACTCACACAGACACACACACACACACGCACGCACACACACACAGGCACGCACACGCTGACACAGACACACACACGCACACACTCACACTGACACACACACGCACACACACTCACACGGACACACACACGACACACACACACACTCACACAAACACACGCACACTCACACTGACACATAAACACTCACACACACAGACACAGACACACACACTCACACACACACACACACTCACACTGACACATACACACACACACACACTTACACTGACACACACACCTTTGAAGAAGTACACCTTCTCTTTGCCGCGGTGGCTGCTGGCAGGGATGGCGAAGGCAGCGTCCACGTCGTTCGGAATGTTCTGGAAGCCCTTGGAGATGTCGCGAGGGAAGTCCTCGTCCAGCACGCCGTCCTCAAACCGCCAGTACTTATTTCCCTGTTCGGCGACAAACGCACGACATCACTTCCCTAAAAAAGACAACTTCGCCCACTTTCAATTTCATGTGACATTGCCGTTTTTCCTGTAATATATTCATATGAATGTTACAGCATATACATTGTTTACGCTAAGCTGAACTTTCGGTTCAGCTTAGTGAAACTACAACATCCAGCAATGCTTTTCTGTCTCCCCTGTCTTTAGCAATGCAAAAACCATGCAGTGCAGTCTGGGAAAATGAGTCAGTGGGGAAAATAAAATAATGGACCCTTTTATTAAAGGCTGTGTTGCCACTGCCTAATTTTGCCCATCTGAAATGTGTGCCTTTCATATGTACATACCATTGTGTTCAATGTACGATGATGATGGAATATCTATTATGTAAAACAATAAAACTGAATGTGGGGAAAAATTCCCATGGAGCATTAAATGTCAGTGCCTGTGGGAAATACTGCTCTTTTTGGGCAGGCAGATTGACAGACGGACCTTGAAGATGTAGGTCTTTCCCTGGCAGTTGATGCGGGTGAAAGCCGCGTCGATTGGCCCAGAGATGCCCCACACGTCCTTGATGAGTTTGGGGTATCCCGGCAACACGGACTTCTCGTCCAACTCAAAGAAGTACTCGCCTGGAGGGATGCAGGAGCACCCAAACACTGGCTCGTTACGCCCATTTCCCGCTTCCCATTACACACAGCCTGTTCACACAGCTGGGTATTTACAGAAGCAGTTTGGGTGAGTTACCTTCGGTCAGGGGTACAAAGGCACAGGCCCACATACGGGAATCCACCCAGCAAGCTTTGAGTAACGAAGCCCCTCCCCCCCCCTCCCGACCCCCCCACTCACCTCTGAAGGCGTAGATGGAGCCGTTCTTCAGCTGCATGAAGGAGTCGAAAGCTCTTCCACTGCAGGCGTCTGCGTCACGATCTGAGGGTCTGGGGGGCCACCGGCTGGTGGGGGCCACGGCGGGGGTGTTCCTGGGGCCAGCTGTGGTGAATCTGGGCCAGAAACTGGGGATTCTGGGGCCCGCTGTGGTGAATCTGGGCCAGGAAGTGGAGGCTCTGGGGCCCACTGTGCTGAACCTGGGCCAGGAAGTGGAGGCCCCGGGGCCAGCTGTGGCGCTGACGTTCTGTACGTCGGTGTCGTAGTCCTGTTCGGGGTCGTGAAACGTGTCGCCCCGGGTTACTGCGAAAGAGCACAGCCGACAACAAATTTACTGATTTACTGCCACTGAGGAAGGCTGTGGTGGACATCAAAGATGAAGACTCGATGACACGATGCGATGGAGGAAGATTCACTTTTAGAAGAGAATTCAGGTGAAAGGATTCAGGTATGAGAGTAGATTTCACGTGAGAGGATTCATATGTGCGAGTAGATTTCAGGTAAGAGGATTCAGGTGTGAGAGCAGATTTCAGGGGAGAGGATTCAGGTGTGAGAGCAGATTTCAGGGGAGAGGATTCAGGTGCGAGAGCAGATTTCAGGGGGCAGGATTCAGGTGTGAGAGCAGATTTCAGGGGAGAGGATTCAGGTGTGAGAGCAGATTTCAGGGGACAGGATTCAGGTGCGAGAGCAGATTTCAGGGGACAGGATTCAGGTGCGAGAGCAGATTTCAGGGGACAGGATTCAGGTGCGAGAGCAGATTTCAGGGGAGAGGATTAAAGCCTCCCACCCTTGTTGCTGCAGGTAGTCTCGTAGTCCACGCAGCAGCTCCTGTAGTAGCCGCACATGGAGTCGCACTGACATTTCGTCTTCGAGTCAAAACCAGCGTTACACCGGCCAACACAGCTCTCTGCAGAACACAGAGAGGACAGGCAGGGCACAGCACACAGCAGCACACGCGAATACAACGTAACACAATTAAAGAAAAAAATCATGTAATCAAATTACAATGTAGCACAAGTAAAGGGTCAATTCAAGTAATTAAGGTGTAATATAAAAGATGTGTGAATTGCCCCTGGTTATGGCGCAAATAAGTGACATATTTGTAAACCAAAGGCATGTCTTAATGCTTATAACCAGGAATAAAATTAAAACGCTTAAACAGACAGGAATGGATTATCATGATTCATATCAGTACACGTCACTCACTGCAGGCGACTGATTGGCATACATATTGTACAACACACATTTAGCAACATACAGGCCTACAGTAATGGGCAACTGATAAAATTCCATATGAAAACGGTAGTATATTTTACAAACGTGCTTAAAACAGATAGCATATTTCGGCTTGTCAAATTTAATAGGCCAAAATAAATAAATAAATAAAATAAAAAACTTTTTCCTAATAATTGACAGTAAACGGCCCAGCATTGTCGGAGCACGTGAAATAAAAGTCGTTGCAGTTTACCTTCAGCCGCGAGCGCCGCGGCGACGCAAGCCAACAGCAATATCGCCCGCACGTGCATCCTCTCTCCTGGTCGAAAAGCCTCCGAACGCGGGGGACTCGGCAACCGATGGAGCTCTGAGACCGGGATCAGCGCTTCCCCGAGTTATTCACCTCCCCGTGTTTATCTTAGCGGACTTACAACATTTTGGCGAGGTAATCATTAAACAGAAGTATTGCTTTGCTTGAACCAACATTGTTTTTGGGGAGATGAGCGAACGCCACATTGCAAAAACAAGTCTGTAAAGGCTTCAAAATACAACCTTTGGCACCGCGCGTCACCAGCGTTCGAATTACGGCGGGGATTGGGGGGGTCTGACCCCCCTAATTAAGACTTGCCCCCCAAAAGAGATAAATCGATCTTAAACTGGATTTAAATGCGGGTGCCGTGTGACGACGACTGTTACTAGTTACGTTGGTGATCTCAGGGCAGCGAACCCCCATTTTATAAGGCGTTGTGATTTTTGCCTATTACATTTCTTTTTTATTACGAATTGGCCCAAGACAGTCGAAAACGGCGGTTGAATTTAAAGTACCGTGTTCAAACAGTGTGACCCAGGCCAGCCCACGGGGTTGCAAGTAACTGAGAAAACGACGCCAGAGTCAGACAAACCACCCAGTCTTATCTTTTTGATCGACAGCTGCGTTCCATTTGCTGGGAACGCAGTAGACATTCACGTTCTCGCAATGGCCACCAGGCGGCGCTCTAGGGCAGATCAACTTCGACGCGTCTGTCTGGGACTCGAACAGCAATCGATTCTGTATCGGCTCACCAACTGGCCTTTCCAGACAATTAGATGTATATGGAAACCAAGTCGACTGATACCAGGACAGCACTTTGCCTGAAACAGTACCAACAGAGACACCCAGAGACCATGTTCCTCCTTCACTGAATCCAAGGCACTCATTTCGTGGTTTAAAACGACACATCGCTGGTGGATGAGGTTGAACATTTTGATGTGAGGGGCTGTTGGTATGTGTAGATATTTGTGTGTGCGCACATGGATGCATGTATGCATTTGCGTGTGTGTGTGTGTGTGTGTGTGTTTGAGTGTGTATTATGATAAGGCAACGCACAAGATGATTCGTTTCTGTAGAAAATTTAATTTATTTCAAGCCATTTTGCTTGTAATCTTGTTCACTGTGACTGCCTCCATTAACAGGCTAATCATGCAACACGCAGTGGCAATTTCATTACCCAAACACCCTTCAGAATGATACAGTCGTGCGTCATGTTCCTCCCCCATTAACATATTGTTAATCATTTTTTGCACAGCTTGTCACCAGCGATGGCTCAGTTGTGCAGTGTTTCAGCATTTCTCCTCCCAGGTTTTTCCGTCTGAATTAATGGGCAGCGATATGTATTGTCAGCACAGATAACGATTAACCCTTTTCAAGGCGGAAGATCGCAAAAATATGTGATTAGAATGTTCTTCACTCAACCTTCTAATGCTGATGTAAACAACCTCTACTGGTCGCTGAAATTGTATAGGGTTCTAGAACACAGACTTAAAATTTTGTGAGAAAAAGAAATCTTAAAAACGTACGCTTCAAAGGAAAACACTTGTTAATGGTGTAAAAGGGGGTCTCATATTAGTGGAGAATATCAGTGTTAGTCTCTGGATTACAGTGCACATACTGTACGTTTCAGGACTTCAACATTCTTTCACACTAAATGGACATAGACTCTGAAAACACAGCTTCAGATCCCTGAGAAACTTCAACAAAATACATTATTAAGCAAACATTGAAATCATATTTAAAAAATGAGTCTTTTTTCTCGCAATATCGATAAATCCAGATGTGTCTTTTAAGATTATCCATAATCTGCAGTGTCTTAAAGTGCCATTCAAAGAAAGCTATTCAAAAGAAGTATTGCTGAAATATCCCACAGGAGGAGTTTTACACTCTGGCAACCCAGGTGACACCAGAAGGAGAGCGCATGATGGGTAGGGGCTGTTCCTACCCATCTCCACCTCTCTACCTGTCCTGCCCCTCCTGTTCACACCTGTGTGAATCCATCATCAGGGTACACCTGTGCAGGGGCACTCTGGGATAGCAGGAAGGAGCTTGCTGGGTTATGTAGCAAATGCAGAGATGATGGGGTGTTTGAGTCCAGGCTTCACCCCAGACCCCTCCATCTGGGAGAGTATGTGTGGGTGGGGCAGTGAGAAGCGGGAAACCCGGCTCTGTTAGGTGATTGGTGCGTGAAGGTCAGGGGGGCGGGGCCAGGAGGAACCTCAGGAGGTTCCGTCGTGAGCCGTCCTCATTTCTCTACATCTGATGGTCCTGGAGAGAGAGGGAGAGAGAGAGAGAGAGAGAGAGAGAGGGAGGGAGGGAGAGAGAGAGGGGGGGAGAGGGAGAGAGAGAGAGAGAGAGGAGAGGGAGAGAAGTGGGGGAAGTAACAGAGAGAAGGTGAGAAAGAGAGAGAGCGAGAGGAAGAGTGGAAGAGAGAGAGACCAGTAAAATACACCCCACCACTGTAAACACTAGAATCTCTCTCTCGCTCCTTCTCTTGGTCAGATTGTTCTGACCCACTGGGACACACAGAGACAGCGGGTCCGGGGTCTGTTGGACCCGGTCTCTTACCCGATGATGCAGGCGGGGATGAGGAGGAGGATGGCGCCGAAGAGGAAGGGGAACCCCTTAAAGATGTGCAGGGTTGCGGGGTACAGGCTGTTGAACACTCCAGTGGCCAGCAAAGAGCATAGACTCTCCACACAGGCCACCGACGCAAACAGAGCTCCTACAGGAGACAGGACACACTGTAACACACTAACACACACACACACACGCACACGCACACGCACACGCACACGCACACGCACACGCACACACACACACACACACACTGTAACACTCACACACACACACTGTAACACACTGTAACACGCTGTAACATACACACACACACACACACACACGCACTGTAACATGCTATAACACATACACACACACACACACTCACACACACACACAGTTCACAGTGCACAGGCAGAAGCTGGGATAGGAACGGCCTGTGTGGCTCTGGCTGTGTTTAGGGCTGGTGGTCTGTGTGGTTGAGGCTGTGTTTAGGGCTGGTGGTCTGTGTGGCTGAGGCTGTGTTTAGGGCTGGTGGTCTGTGTGGTTGAGGCTGTGTTTAGGGCTGGTGGTCTGTGTGGTTGAGGCTGTGTTTAGGGCTGGTGGTCTGTGTGGCTGAGGCTGTGTTTAGGGCTGGTGGTCTGTGTGGCTGAGGCTGTGTTTAGGGCTGGTGGTCTGTGTGGTTGAGGCTGTGTTTAGGGCTGGTGGTCTGTGTGGCTGAGGCTGTGTTTAGGGCTGGTGGTCTGTGTGGCTGAGGCTGTGTTTAGGGCTGGTGGTCTGTGTGGTTGAGGCTGTGTTTAGGGCTGGTGGTCTGTGTGGTTGAGGCTGTGTTTAGGGCTGGTGGTCTGTGTGGCTGAGGCTGTGTTTAGGGCTGGTGGTCTGTGTGGTTGAGGCTGTGTTTAGGGCTGGTGGTCTGTGTGGCTGAGGCTGTGTTTAGGGCTGGTGGTCTGTGTGGCTGAGGCTGTGTTTAGGGCTGGTGGTCTGTGTGGTTGAGGCTGTGTTTAGGGCTGGTGGTCTGTGTGGCTGAGGCTGTGTTTAGGGCTGGTGGTCTGTGTGGCTGAGGCTGTGTTTAGGGCTGGTGGTCTGTGTGGCTGAGGCTGTGTTTAGGGCTGGTGGTCTGTGTGGTTGAGGCTGTGTTTAGGGCTGGTGGTCTGTGTGGCTGAGGCTGTGTTTAGGGCTGGTGGTCTGTGTGGCTGAGGCTGTGTTTAGGGCTGGTGGTCTGTGTGGTTGAGGCTGTGTTTAGGGCTGGTGGTCTGTGTGGTTGAGGCTGTGTTTAGGGCTGGTGGTCTGTGTGGTTGAGGCTGTGTTTAGGGCTGGTGGTCTGTGTGGCTGAGGCTGTGTTTAGGGCTGGTGGTCTGTGTGGTTGAGGCTGTGTTTAGGGCTGGTGGTCTGTGTGGCTGAGGCTGTGTTTAGGGCTGGTGGTCTGTGTGGTTGAGGCTGTGTTTAGGGCTGGTGGTCTGTGTGGTTGAGGCTGTGTTTAGGGCTGGTGGTCTGTGTGGTTGAGGCTGTGTTTAGGGCTGGTGGTCTGTGTGGCTGAGGCTGTGTTTAGGGCTGGTGGTCTGTGTGGTTGAGGCTGTGTTTAGGGCTGGTGGTCTGTGTGGTTGAGGCTGTGTTTAGGGCTGGTGGTCTGTGTGGCTGAGGCTGTGTTTAGGGCTGGTGGTCTGTGTGGCTGAGGCTGTGTTTAGGGCTGGTGGTCTGTGTGGCTGAGGCTGTGTTTAGGGCTGGTGGTCTGTGTGGTTGAGGCTGTGTTTAGGGCTGGTGGTCTGTGTGGCTGAGGCTGTGTTTAGGGCTGGTGGTCTGTGTGGCTGAGGCTGTGTTTAGGGCTGGTCTTAAAGGCACAGCAGTCAGTGGTGTTACTGGAATGTCCTGGCTCTGGCGTTCTACGGGCACTGCACAGGTAATGATTAAACCCGTGGAGTTCACGGGAAGGGAGTTCATGGCAGGTGTGCATGATGACCTTGAAGTTCAGACCCGGGTGGGGCAGGGGTGAGGAGGGGGGGGAACCAGGAAGTGACCCCCTACCCCGAATCACTCATACAGCCTGGTACGATTCCACTGTCACACTGACAACCTTGCTCCCCCGCCCCAAGAGAAAAGGACCGTAGTCCTGGGAGTATTTAGAAGGGTAGGGTGTTGCTAGGTGATAGCCCATGAGGGTGTTAGGTTGTGGGGGCAGGGGGTGGTGGTGGGGGGGTGTGGGAAGGGTGGGAACCATCAGCCAGACCACACAAGGCCCCCCACCCGCCGGGTGTCCTGCTCACCTTGTTGGGACGAGTCCACCAGTTTGGAGAGTTTTGAGCGGAGAACCGGAGTAGAAGCCATGGACAGGAAGTTCAGCCCATACCCTGAGGAAGTAAGCACATCTCTTTACATTTTATGATCTTTTATTTCTCTGTCACTTCTGTGGCTGACACAAATGTTGACTGGGACTTCTCCTGATGGGCACTACTAATGAAAATGTTAAGCCATTAACTCATCGTCCTGAAAACCTGGTCTGCATTTAACCTGTCCTGCAGTTTTAACTCCAGTCCTGAAGGGGGCGCTGTGTCTGCAGTTTTAACTCCAGTCCTGAAGGGGGCGCTGTGTCTGCAGTGTTAACTCCAGTCCTGGAGAGAATCTCAAATAGGGGAAACCATTCAAGCGCTCATCACAGAGCTTGAGAGGAGAGACTCAACCTTCTGTTTACAGCTCTCTCCTTTATATCTCCCTCAAACGGCCCTAAGACAGGCCTTGGTATGACAGTCGCCCTGCCCACACACATTTATGTTTTTCTGAGAAACATCGTTGCTTCCCTCAGAAACCCTGACCAAACGCCTAGTTCACTGGTGCTTTTGCAGCGGGGGTAGGTGTTCCTTCTTATCAGAACAGCTTGTCTTCTTTTTGATATTATTCACAGTATAGGCACTTTTCACACGCTATTGATCAAGACATGCCATTTTGCACACAATGGTACTATGCTTACAGCAGATGTTACTTTTAACTATGATTTTACTTCCTTTTACAAAGTATATCCCTCAAGTCCTGACAGGAAAAAAGCCCAAGATGTTCTTTGAAGTCCTGATTAATACGTTGACTTTTCAGAATTTCTGAGGTTCTGATCCAGCTTACACACGGGATTACATCGTTCCCTCTCTAGGGAATTACTGCACTTTGATCCATTATTATTGCCTTGTGTTTGCATTATAAATTGCTCTGGATAAGGGTGCCAGCTCAATGCCAGTAGTTTCCTTCCCGAAATGGTTCATGTTTAACAGCTCTGCAGTGTCACAGCCGGGATTTGAACCTGCAACCTCCGAGTTGTAATTCAGTTTCCCTAACCATTTAACGACACACAAAGGTTATTTGATTTTTTTGTTTTGATAATCATAAACCTGAATAACTTTGCCCTGATCTTACCTTCCCTGTTTAGGCCAAAGATGATTTCAATTCGCCACACCTGTGGAATTTTCCAGGTGTACAGTGTCATAGGTTTGAGGCCAGCAAGCGCACATTACATCAAAATTAAGACACAGCGGCCAATCACGTGGCAGCTTGCGTTTACTGAAGAAATTCGGGTCAAGCACCTCATGTAATCCTGGCACTAAAACCACTGACCTCCGGACAAAAAGATGCTCTTCCAACCACACTTCAACCCTTCAAGCTGTGACATCACAAATGTGTGATTAGAATGTTCTCAACTGATCATTCTAATGCTGATGTCACAATCACTACTGGTAACTGAAAGCAACAGAGTTCTAGAACACTGAATTTTTTGAAAAGATTCTGATATGATATGACAAAGAATTCCAAAAATAACCTGCTCTTCAAAGGATTAAGCAAGCCCCGCTTGAAATTATTTTAATTTTCAAAATGGCTGAAATGGCCTTTTAAAATTCCCCCACCCGTAGCCATTTTTAATGAGATGCTCCCAAACGGTAGAAATAAAAACTAAAGCTTTGTAAGCAATGATTGTCAATGGCAGTTAATGCTAGTTTAGGAGTCTAAATCATTGCCGACTATAAAGTAAATTTGTTACATACAAACAGAACAAAGTCTCAGATCGTGGGGAAAACCACTTCCTTACACTCTGGAAGTTCACTGGACTGTTCTAAGCATAGAATATATGTGTGCGTGCAGCTATAGGTATGTACATGTGCATGCGTGCGATAATGTGTTGCCATGTGTATGTACCCTTGTGTGTGTGTGTGTGTGCGTGTGTACGTGTGTGTTGTAGTGCGCATGTATGTAGAGTATTGGCACAATTTATGGAAACACTGCATTCACGTAACATATTTTGATTATTAATGCTATATTTTCCAACAATATCTGTTTTTGGCATAATGTAATATGTATTACATATCAACATAAAACAAAAATAAAGAAATAATGTGCATTTGTGTCAAACAAGTAATAATCATTACACATTCCAGTAACACAGTAAAGTCACGTGTATTGGCATTAACTAATGTTGTTGTTAAATACTAACAACTGAAAAGTTAATCTGTACAGCATTGATAATGCATTTGTACATCATTAATTCATGTTAACAGCTACATTAGTTAATGCCAATTCATATTGGAATAAAAAAGTTAACATATCTATAACGGATTAACTAATTTTATGTTAATCCAATCGCCAATGTATAATCATGTAACTAATACAGTGATTCCGTAATTTGAGCTAGTACTGTATGTAAACTTGTGTGTACAGGTATGCGTATAAGTGTATATGTGTGAGTGTGTGTGTGTGTGTGTGCGTGCGTGCATGTGTGTGTGTGTACGTACGTGTGCGTGAGCTTGTGTGTGTGTGTGTGTGCACATGTATGTGTGTGTCAGTGTGTGTGTGTAAGTGTGTGTGTGTCAGGGTGTGTGCATGTGTGTCTGTGTGTGTGTGTGTTTGTGTGAGCGTGTGTGTACCATACGCATACTTGCGCGTGTGTGTGTGTGTGTACCGTACGCATGCTTGCGCGTGTGTGTGTGTGTGTGTGTGCGTGCGTGCGGTTTACCGGTGAACATGAGCGCGGTGCTGCTGGCGGTGGAGATGACCAGCAGGGCGGCGCTGTTGGAGGCCAGGCCCAGCAGGGCGACCCAGGACTCGTCCAGGCAGAGCTGCAGGACGCGCAGGCCCAGCAGGCTGCTCAGGTAGGCCAGGTGCAGGGCGGCGGAGCCGTACCCCACCAGTTCGGGCCCCCAGCAGAGCGGGGCGCTCAGCTCGTACAGCACGTACAGGTCGCGGCTCCCGAAATGCACCGTCACCACCAGCAGGAAGCAGAGCGCGTAGAGCCAGAGCAGGGGGCCCCGCCCGCCGCCCGCCCGCCGCCCGTACAGCCGCAGCACCGCCCGCTGGTGCGCCCCCGAAAAGAGGCGCGCCCCGGGGTCAGGGGTCACCGTGTCCGCCACGAAGAGCCAGGCGTACAGCGCCGCTGCCAGGTTACACGCCAGGGCCAGCCAGAAAGGGTTAATGTACCTGGGGGGGGCGGGGGGGGGGGAGAGACAGAGGGGAGGGGGGTAGAGGGAGGGAGAGGAGAAAGAGAGGGAACGGGGCAGAGGCAGCAAGAGAGAAATAGAGGGAAGGGAAGGGAGAGAGAGAGAGAGAGAGAGAAAGAAGAGAGAGGGCGGTTAGTTTTCTGTCCAGACATTTGTTGTTTTAAGTAGACAAACATTTATTTTCCTGACTGAGTGGCATGATGGTCCGTTAGTTGGGGAGGGTTGGGGGCGTTGGTGGGGGGGGTGAGCACGGCGGGTAGGGAGGGGGCAGGGGAGGGGGGGTGAGCACGGCGGGTGACGGCGGCAGCCTTACCCCTGCGCCCGGCGCCACTTCCCGCCGATGACGCTGGCGAGCATCCCGGCCACGCCCAGGCAGGCCTCCAGCACGGCCACGCGGAAGGTGCGGTGGCGGCGGGCGCTGGAGTCGCCCACGTGGGCGAAGCAGCCGGCCAGGATGGCGTTGAAGTCGCCCGACAGCCCGCTGAGCAGGCGGCCCGCCAGCAGCCAGGGCACGGGCAGCCGCAGGTACATCACGGCCAGGTAGGTGCCCGCCTGCAGCGCCAGGCCCAGGCTGGGCACCGTCAGCAGCGCCCGCCGGCCCGCCCGGTCACTCCACGGGCCCAGCAGCGTCACCACAAACAGCCCCACCGCGAAACCGCCCAGGTTAATGTACAGGCTCCAGTGCGCCGTCAGAGTCTCAACCTCCTGCCGGGGGGGGGGCATCGATCTCAGTATTATTATTATTATTATTATTATATTACTATTATAATATTATTATTCTGATATTGTCTCCACTCCTTGTCAGGAGACACAGGGAGAGGTGGGAGCAGTGGAGCAGTGGTGTCGTAAGGGGGGGGGGGGGGGGCGTGTATGTGTATACTAGGTTTTGACTTGGTCTTGTTATTATTTTATCATTATATGTGTTATTGTGAAAACAAAAACAGAAACCATCAGGTCACTGTCCATTCGACCAAACCTGCCCAATCTCCAATGCAACATCAGCGTGTTTGATTGCGCGAGACTAGGCGGTCCAGCAGTGCGTCCCCGTCCCCCCTCCCCCCCCCACCCCAAAAAAAAAAAAAAGTTGAAATGAAACTTAATCGTATGCGGGTGAAGTTCCAGCGGCTATTTATAACCCTCCGGCAACAGTGACAGGACACGCGCACACCCAACCCGATTCAGGTGAAACGTGCTTCTTTGACAGGTAACTTTTTGTTATTAAGCAAGTCGGCTGAAATTGGTACCTTCTCCAGCGGATCGGGCGGGCCGGAGGTATTTCGACATCCCCCTGATTTCGTTCCGTTGTAGCCGACATCTTCACTGATGCGGTCCCAGAGGTACTGCGTGGTCAACGGCATCTGGAGAGCCAGCGAGAACATGGAAAGAAAAAGCACCGGTTCCACCGAGATCGGCAGCGGACAGGGGAAGGGCGGGCGCCCGCTGCGCAGAGGGGAACAGGGCGGCTTGTCTACGACCGCTGAATCGGGGGGGAGGGCGTCCGAATCCGGGATCTCATCCCCGGCGGGCGGAATGAACTCCTGGGGGAGAATCGCGCTAGAGTCCGAGTCGTCCATGACCTGTTTGCGTCTGAGGTGCGCTCTCCCGCGGGGCGAAAGTCGCGAGCCGAGGTCCACGTGAACGTTTTAATAAGTTAGCTACACGCGTATATACACAGACCCCATACCACTGCCTGCACGAATGTCACGAAAACCCACACCCGACGTACCTATAACCATAAGCACTTCTTTTACCGCTCGATTCATTACTGGTTAATAGTGTTAAAAACAGTTTACCACACAGTGCGTGGTGCTACGTGTTGCAACAGTCCTGTGTTTATTACTCCAGAGTTCACTCCACTCCGTTTCAGATTCGTCTGATCACCAGTCCAATGTCTAACAATGCGCATGCGTGCGCAAACAATTGGAAGGATTTCTGCTCTTTAGCGGCCCTAGTGGTTGGACCCAGTATAACTTTCCCTCCATTGACACCACTGATGAATTAGGCAACTTTTGACGGCAAAATCAAATTTAGCTTGGATAAAAAAATTAGGACAGATATTTCAGTCTGCTCTTCTGTTAACGGAAAGTGGACTACATATTTTTTATTTGGACTGGGGAAAGCAGAGATGGTATCTGTAGATAGAGGTGGTATCACAGTGTCGGGAGTGGATTTGGCTCGAGACCTAGCCACCCAAGACGGAACCTCCCATATCATAGCACAACATCTTCGTATTAGCTACAGCCAACGTTTTTTGTTTTTTTTTAATGGTCTGAAGGGGGAATCAAAACTTCTAGTTCTGCAATTTTCCCTATCTCTCTCTCTCCTGCCACCAGTTCTGCTGACACATGCTTTCCTGTCATGTGAGGAATTTTTTGCGGGGTTTATCGTGTCGCTCACTTTTAAGTGTTGGTCCTTCGGACAGAACTGAAGACCACGGCTCTGCACCAAGCAGGCTGTAAATACAGTCCTGGGGACGTCAGTGTATGTTGGTTCTCAAACCGACCACAATCACAACCACTGGATTGTAACGAGCAAGATCTGGTTTAATTATAGGTCAGCTGTTGAAAGGGGAAGGTGCTGCGTCATGTTTGAGTCACGTCAGTAGCACGAGGTGTGGGGTGGGGGGCAGGGAGAACGTGCGCTCACCGCTGTGAAGGGAAGTTACCCCCAAAACACAACTGATGATCAGCAGAGGTGTCTGGCACCAAACATCAAAGACTCAGGCCAATAACCTCTCCGCGGGTTACTGTAATAGTAATCTCACAGAGCTCATTATGTAATAAATGTAATTTTATAGTGCACAATAAACCACCATGAGGGGAGAATCAAAAACAATACATATTGACATTCAGATCGTGTGCCAAATATTTAAAAATGAATTAAAATGCCCCTCTTTTAAACGCATTATAGTCCAGAATTTCAGTAGATTCCTGAAAGAAATCTGGACTGTTTAAAGGCGAGAGTTTAAAGACCCTGTGCAATGACTTGTTTCTTGTAGCCTATTTGAAAAGGGTGATTATGAGATGAAGAACATTATTGTAACCTACTTTATAAACAGGATAATAATTATGTGTGGTTTTGAAAAAAGCGCCATGGCAAATGTATAATGATCTTTATTTGGCACAGTTTTTTTTCGCTTCCCGGAGAACTTAGGCCATGGCGTTATCGAGTTGCTCCTCTTCGGGTAACAAGACCTTATTCTAAGCAGGGAGCACGCGCTGTAAAAGCTGCCACCCGCACTAAACCGCGAGTCGTCAAATTTAGATAACTTGTCAGGGGAGGAGTGTGAGCGCGGCTCGTGCTGGGCAGAGGCGGAAAAAAAAATATGAAAAATTTCCACTGCACCTTTCAGCTCTACTCGTAACCTTATCAGCGAAACGCAGAATTCATAAACTGGTGAAAAGGAATATTCCTTCACGCATCGCTGCGGTTTGCACTTTAGCCTTTAGTCTCACTGAGCGATCACACGATTGCGCCGACACGTTGGTGACGTTGGCTCGGGTTCAAAGTGGTCCAAAGTAATTAACCGGGTCGTATACTTAGCAAAGGTGGGGTCTTCAGGCCGTTTTGCAGTAACACCCGCGTGTGGGCTCGTTGTTATGCCCAGTTCACGTGGTACCCTTCGCTGCGTTTTCAGTTCGAGCCCCTTGTCGTTTGCCCTGTTTTTAAGACCGCTGCGAATGAGCTGGAATCCATTCCGTGTAAAACAGACGCCTTTTCCCCAGATGTATAATGCAGATAGCAGACAGCGCCCTGAATAAGTATTTGCCCCCTTCCCGATGTCCTCTGTTATTGCATATTTGTCACACTGAATGTTTTCAGATCTTTAAACAAAATTAGTTGTATGAGATAAATGGTACCTGAGTAAACACAAAACACGTTTTTAAATAATTATTTTCATTTATTTAATGAACAAAGTTATCATTAATTGTTCATTAAATAAACAAAATAGGCATTTCAAAAATGTTTTGTGTTTCCTCAGTTTTCCCCTATCTAATATCACATTTTGTTTAAAGATCTGAAACCATTCAAATATACAGTAATAGAGGAAATCAGGAAGGGGGTAAATACTTTTTAACAACACAGTATATTAGCAGAGTGCCCTAAAGGGGTCTTCTGTTTTTGAGTCTTTGAGTGGTGCACGTTGTCTAACGCCTGGGCAAATCACAACAAACTCCGCTCGCAGAACTGGACCCGATGCTGTTATATAACAGAAACAAAAACACTCGGGAAGTATCGGCTGTCTTCCGAGAGCAGTTTGCGATTGCACGGAAAAGACAAGCACGGGCCACACGTCCTTTGAGATCCGAACCATCAATAATCTAAAACAAACACTTACATGCAGGCGTGAGTCAGAAGAGTTCACACTGCCAGGAGGAGGGAGATGGATGAAGTCCTGACACTACACTCAGAAAAGAAAAAAACTATGAAAAAGTGCCTATTCAGGTACAAATGCTTATCACTGGGGGTGGCAATCTATAAGTCCATAAAATCGTACCCCTAGCCATCAATGCATAATTAATTTGCACCTTTATTGCTTGTACAAAGTACTTATCAGGACCAAAATAGAATATTATCTTATTTTCCGGGAACATTTGCCAAATTTGTTCCCGAAAGAACAAAAATATACATCCAATGTACCTTTATTTTTGAGCATTTATATTTTAGTTATTGCTGTAGCTTCTAGCTCGTTTTTTTTTATTCCCCGTGTCAAACTGTTGCCCAAACACCAAGCGAAACTCCATTAGCCTATCCCAAAAAAGAAGTCTTTGGAAGACCATAATCTTCACTCCTTTCTTTCTTGTTTCCAGAAAACAAACAGCCCGCTTTGGCATTAGGTCAAGGTGAAGCTCTGGGATTTAATACAGCAGGTCTTTGAAAGAAAAACATTCGGAAAGCCGCTGTAATCGCTTGGTGAAGGTTTTATCAATCACTCAAGGACAGCAGGCCGTATGGCCCAGCGAGTAATCTGAGTAACGCAGTGGTCTTCCTCACGTCCCTGAAGTGTATCATTATGGACCTTTGAGTACATTTCTGATTGCGATTTTGCCAGCATGATTGTCAGGAAGTTTGATTTCATTGGGTGCCCCCTGACTGTGTAAAAACCTGACTTGCAGTGCCCTGTTCTTCCCTGTGGAGTCTACCTATTCAAAGCTACAGATTTGTCCCAAATTTGGTATTGTCCCATATATTAATTATCACTCATATTGTGTGGTTTGTGGGGGGATCTTGAATATTCAGACTACAGAATACCGTACTCTCGGACTACACACGCATGCCCAGGCTATGCTTTAGAAGAGTCCTGTTTGCACCTGCATCTTAGATTGTGACAAATGTCGGAGACATCCAACTTCCCCCTGGACTGCCTGGACTGTTCGTTTACCTGGGGGGGGGGGGGGGGCTGGGGGTGTGTGAATGTGTGTATGCGTGTGTGTGCGTGTATGTGGTTGCGTTTATATGTGGGTGTATTTGTGTTTCTTTGTGGATGTATGTGTTTGTGTGCGTGCGTGTATGTATGTACGTATGTGCTTTTGTGTATGTGTGTGTGTGTTTGTGTGCATGTGAACTTTTATGTGAAATGAATTAAGCATAAAATCAAATTGTAATTTGAGATGTAAAAAATCTGTCCACTCTACTGTCTCCCTCTCTTTCTCTCTATCACCCACCCCCTTTCGTGGGTTAATATTTAACTCTCACCCTCTGATATACATATATACTCTGATGCTGTGGATTGATCTTGCTCACTCTTAGCATCCCTGTATTTTTTCCTGCTCGCATTTCTCTCCAGTTTCTCTCTCTCCATTTCTTAGCATTATTCTGGGACTCCCGCTGTGTCTGGGCGAGCGACATCATGGCTGAGTTTAGAGAATGGCTCTGGGCCCACAGGAACTATTTCCTTATCGTCCTGATACCCCTACTGGCCCTTCCACTACCACTGGTCATCAACACATCGGTGAGTATGTGCATGTGTTTGTGTGTGTGTACGCTTTCATTGTGTTGTGTGTGTGTGTGTACTCGTATACGGTTTTCTAATAAAGCACTTCGAGCATTCGGAAAAATGCTACATAAATGTAATGATTAATTCACTCATTCATACAGCGCATGTGCACGTATGTATATGTTTTTGCATATTTGCATATGTTTTTGCGTATATGCATATTAGTGTGTGCGTGTGTGTGTCTATGTTTGTATACAAGGGTTTCAAACTCCAGTCCTGGAGGGCCACAGTCTCTGCTGGTTTTCGTGATTTCCTTTGTGTTCAGCAGCCAAACTAGGCCTAGGAAACAAGGTGTGCATAAACCAATCTATGTCTTAAATTAGCAGTGCAGGAACACATCAAAAACCAGCAGACACAGCAGCCCTCCAGGGTTATAAGTTTGAGATCCCTGATACGCTAAAATACCTGTGTGTGTGTACATATTTGGTATGTAGTTCTATGTGTGTTTTTACATGTTTGCATGTGCGTGTGTGTACGTGCATGCATGTGTGAGTGTGTGTGCACGTGTGAGTGTGTGTTGCTTAGAAAAACTGTGGGTAGTTGGTATTGCAGTATTTGAGTAAATTTCCCTCAGATACCAGCATAAAGCCCCCAGAGTAGGACCTTTCAGATAAGCCTTATTCTCCCAACTCAACAGGAGGGATGTATCCACGGTAACCCTGTCAAACTGCCCTTCACACGTTAAGCCTTTTCCCCGCTCAAAATGTGTGGGTGACCGTGTTTTCCCTCCAGGGGGACTCCTTAATGTGAATTAGATAACCCCCCCCATCAGTTAAGAGTTTTCAGAAGCTGTTTCCTAAGGCTACCAGATCAGCAGCGAATCTTCGCCGACGCTCCCGGTTACTGACCTTGCACGAGTGGAAAGTTTTCTCTTTTCGTTTTCTTGGCACGAGAGGGTCATTCGGGCACACCTCGAGACCATAAAACCTCCGAAGTAGTCCTGCAATAAAAAATACTTCAGCTAAAGATGATTGTTTACCTTTTGATTATTTGAGCTGAGTCACACTACCGTTAAACTCCAGAACTGCTTCAGTAACACATCCAGCCGTATAAATGGATCACACATGAAAATGTGTTCTGTGTGAGTCCCTCTGGATGACAGCGTCCACTTGCCACGGTCTGACATAGGAATGAACCTGCAGTGTGTGTGTGTGTGTGGGGGGGGGGGGGGGGCTCTGTTAGAAAACAGAATATAAATAATTGGATGGACCTAAAAAAATGGACCTACCTGTGTGTAGACCATCATTCCTAGCACAAAGCAAGCATCCTTTATTTTGGGCGTGTGAAGATTAGCAGGGACAGTTTACCCTCTGTTCTCTCGGTTTTGGCGATGTCTCATTTCTACGATTAGTGGAACACTGGCACGGTGGTGAAGCGAAAGCATCGTTGTCAGGTCAGATTTTGGGGGTGCGGTCGCTGTACCCCCCTGCCCCCCCCCCACCCAGCCCAAATGAGATTCACTTCATCTCGTGCAAGACACCCAACGCCCCTGCGACACATCCGCCTCCCGGTGTTTTTCTTTCCGAGGGTGCGTGCGGTTTACCTGGAAATGGCCCGTCCAGTTTCGGGTGTCAGCCTCTTCTCCTGCCCCGTCAGGAACAGAGGAACCGGCCCAAACAGCCCTCGCACATCACTCACAGAAACCCAGCCACCTGTGACGGGCTGTGAAGTTCTGTTTGTCTTGGTAAGGGAAACCCCATTTGCTCCAAGGCAGTGGATCTCCCACCCCTCCCCCCATCTGTGGTCAGCAATATAGACTTTCCCCCAGATCCGCGCTTTGCATGGGCACACACTACTGCTGCTGGAGCGGTTAAAACCTCTCCCCTTACAGGAAAGCATGATCTCACCTTCCCTTCTGCACACCCAGTGAAATCATATATTTTTCTGCAACGTTTACAAGAAATGGCCATCATCTATCACGCTTCGTTTCGCTTGTTCGGGTTTATATTTTTTTAACGCGACATTTGATACAAATCTGAAAAAGTGATCGTTGTGTAGACATTGAGAAGACTTAGCTCTTACCCAGAATGCCGTGCGCTCAATCGCCTCATGTAGCTGGATGTTTACTGAAGCAATTCAGGTGAAGGACCTCACTCAAGGCAACAGTGGCAGTGTCTCACCAAGGACTTGAACCGACAACCTGAGAGTCATAAGCCTAGCTCTCTAATGATTATGTAACACTGACAATGAATTTACAGATGAAGGCACACCTCTATCAGCTATTGCCATACAGTCCAGAAATGATTCCATTGCATTAACCCTTGTTGAAGAGTAGGTTTTTTTGGAATGTTTTTTTTTTTTTCAAAATTCTGAACCAGTGTTCTAGAACTCCACTGCACTCAGTCACCAGCAGTGATTGTGACATCAGCTACAGAATATTCAGTTAAGAAAACTAGAGTAAACAAAGTATTCAAACAACGCTTCCACACATTCAACCACTTGGACAGCTCAGGTTCTTCCTCTGTAGAGGAACAGAACAAGCAAAACAAAACAAAATGTCCTCATAAAACGTAAAACCACTGAATAGTTTGCAAAGAAACTGCCATCTGAAAGGGAGCCTGTCTCACTTCCTGTCTCACAGGAAGCGAAGGGGGGCTATGCCATCATCCTGATGGCGCTGTACTGGTGCACAGAGTGCATCCCCCCCCCGGCCGCTGCCCATCGTGCTCTAGCATATGTCCTACTGACCCCTGGGGTCAGTTCATGTCGTTACTGCTCCGGTCAGTCTATCATGTACTGACCCTGACTGGTCAGATTCATGGGTCAGTTACTGCATTACTGACCCGAACTGGGTCAGATTACTGGCAGTTACTGACCCTACTGGGTGAGATCATGGGTCAGTTACTGCACTTACTGACCCCTGAACTGAGTCAGATTAATGGGTCAGTTACTGCACTTACTGACCACAGAACTGGGTCAGTTATTGCACTTACTGACCCCTGAACTGGGTCAGATTCATGGGTCAGTTACTGCACTTACTGACCCCTGAACTGGGTCAGTTACTGCACTTA
This sequence comes from Anguilla rostrata, assembly GCF_018555375.3. Lineage (NCBI taxonomy): Eukaryota > Metazoa > Chordata > Actinopteri > Anguilliformes > Anguillidae > Anguilla > Anguilla rostrata. Next base: position 52,412,537 of record NC_057941.1, read on the forward strand.
CTGACCCCTGAACTGGGTGAGATTCATGGGTCAGTTACTGCACTTACTGACCCCAGAACTGGGTCAGTTACTGCACTTACTGACCCCTGAACTGGGTGAGATTCATGGGTCAGTTACTGCACTTACTGACCCCATACTCCCCCCCCCCCAGGTGTGCATGCATTACCTGAAGGACATCAACATGCTGTTTGTGGGGGGTCTGCTGGTGGCCGTTGCCGTGGAGAGCTGTAACCTGCACAAGCGCATCGCCCTCAGGGTGCTGCTCCTCGTGGGCGTCCGGCCAGCCCTGTAAGAGCCCCGCGTTTCTCCCTCTCTCTCTACCCCCTCTCTCTCTAACCCCTCCCACTTCTCTCTCTCTCCCTCTCATCCCCCTCTCCGCTCATATGGCACAGGGGAAGGGGAAAGGTTAAGGATCTGTTCTCAGATCGGCTGATCTAGCTGTTCCTGCAGGTTGCTGATCGGGTTCATAAGCTGTTCTCAGATCAGCTGATCTAGCTGTTCCTGCAGGTTGCTGATCGGGTTCATGAGCTGTTCTCAGATCAGCTGATCCTGCTGATCCCGCTGTTCCTTCAGGTTGCTGATCGGGTTCATGCGCTGTTCCTGCAGGTTGCTGATCGGGTTCATGAGCGTGACGGCCTTCCTCTCCATGTGGATCAGCAACACGGCGACCACCTCCATGATGCTGCCCATCGCGCACGCCGTGGTGAAGCAGCTGAGCGACACCGAGGAGCAGGCCGACGCCCGCGAACTGGGCCAGGCCGGCCGCGACAACCAGGCCCTCGAGCTGAGCGAGCTCAGAGAAGGCAAGCAGGCCAAGGCAGCCCAGGGCAAGGGTAGGCCTGCCTTCTCCTCCTCTCTTCTCCCCCTCTGTTATCGTCTCCTCTCCTTTACTCTCTCCTTCTCTCCTCTTATTTTTCCCTGCTCTTTCTCCTCCTCCCTTACTCCTCTTCTACTTTCCTCACCCTCTTCCCTCCCATCCCTGGTGACCCCGCCTAATCTGGGTGGGGTCGGGGGGGGGGGGGGGGGGGGGGGGGGGGGGCAGACTTGTGGATTGGATTAGACAGAGATATGTGCAGATAAGGCCCAAATCCTTTCTCAGAACAGTTCAGTAGCACACAATAAAGAAAAAACACCCTGTCAATGACTGACAGGTCTGTAAGGAAAAGAGGGCGGGGCTAAGGGTGGGGAGGGGCGGGGGAAGGAGGGTGACCTCATTTACACCGGCCCAAATGCTCCACTGACAGCTGGAGAGCTAGACAAGTAGCCAGGGCCAGAAGATGCAGCAATGATCCATAAACTTTCCGCAAATGCCCTTCATTTGACCTTGAACTTGCGTTTGGCATTCTCCTAATTATCGCTCCTGCATTTCATATAAATACAACCACACCTGTGTGATGCACTGCGGGGGGAGTAATAAACTTATGATGTTGCCCCCCCCTCCCCCCCCCCAGTTGAGACGTGCTCTGTGGAGGATGGAGAGAGCGAGGCTGAGCGGCGGAGGAAGGCCAGGGAGGAGAAGTACAAGAGCCTGTCCAAAGGCCTCAGCCTGTGCGTGTGCTACTCCGCCAGCATAGGGGGAACGGCCACCCTCACCGGCACCACGCCAAACCTCATCCTCAAAGGCCAGCTGGACTCGTGCGTGTCCCGTCCGCTGCTACACCCACACTGTAAACTCTAAGCCAGTGTTCTAGAACTCCGTTGCTTTCGGTTAGCAGTAGTGATTGTGACATCAGCATCGGAATGCTCAGATAAGAACATTCTAATCACATATTTGTGATCTCGTGCCTTAAAGGGTTAACAGTGCAGTTTATTGTGACATCATTACAACACACAGTAGTGATATACCATTATAATTCAGTGTTTCAATGTAACACCATTACAATGAAGTGTATCAATGTAACACCAGTACAATCACCATTTGAAAACGCTCCTTTAGATATCTGAGAATTAAATAACAATTATGTTGTGCAAACAGATGTTTCTTCTAAACTTCTGAGTATTGGGCAGGATTTTTACTTTATTCAAGAGGGCAAAAGTATTTTTATTGAATGTATTTAAAATAATGATGCATCAGACCAAAATAACTACAAAAAGCAATATATTCAAGATATACCCTAACAATAAAAATATGCATGCACTATAATGTCCATACAGTATAAGGACATGTCTCTCTCACTCACTACCGCCCCCTGCAGCCTGTTCCCGGGAAACAAAGACGTGATAAACTTCGCCAGCTGGTTCGCCTTCGCCTTTCCCAACATGCTGATGATGCTGGTCTGTGCCTGGCTCTGGCTGCAGTGCATGTACCTGGGGTTCAAGTAAGCTCCGCCCACATGCACCTGTCTCCACCCTACCCCTCTCCACCTTCACCTACTGCTCTTCACCTCCACCTCTCCACCCTACCCCTCTCCACCTTCACCTACTGCTCTTCACCTCCACCTCTCCACCCTACCCCTCTCCACCTTCACCTACTGCTCTTCACCTCCACCTCTCCACCCTACCCCTCTCCACCTTCACCTACTGCTCTTCACCTCCACCTCTCCACCCTACCCCTCTCCACCTTGTGACTGACTGACTCCCTCCACCCTTGCCAACTGGCTGACTGAGCACCTGAATCGCTGACTGGTTAACTGGTTCATTGACTGGTTGATTAATTGACTTCCTGATTGGTCGATTCCCTGCTTGTGCTAATGGTCCACTGATGGATCAGATGAACTGATTGGTTGATTGCCTGATTGTGTTGATGGTCCACTGATGGATCGGATCGCCTGATTGGTTGATTTCCCCCGCAGCCTGAGGAAGTCGCTTGGCTGTGGCCTGCAGAACGCCAGAGACCACGAGGCCTACCAGGTGATGCGGAACGAGTACAGGAAGCTGGGCGCCATGACGTACGCCGAGGCCAACGTCCTCGCCCTCTTCAGCCTGCTGGTGGCGCTGTGGTTCACCAGGGAGCCCGGCTTCATGCCCGGCTGGGCTAGCCTGCTCTTCAACAAGGGAAACCAAACGTGAGTCCCAGAGGTCTACATTACAGCTGGACTGATCGACCGTGTGTGGTCTACATTACAGCTGGACTGATCGACCGTGTGTGGTCTACATTACAACTCTACCGAATGACTGTGTGATGTCTACATTATAGCTGCACTGTTTGACTGTGTGCGGTCTGTGTCTGACCGTGTGGTCTGTGTTTGAGTGTATGTAGTCTGTGTCTGACCGTGTGGTCTGTGTTTGACCGTGTGTAGTCTGTGTTTGACCGTGTGGTCTGTGTTTGAGTGTGTGTAGTCTGTGTTTGACCGTGTGGTCTGTGTTTGAGTGTGTGTAGTCTGTGTTTGACCGTGTGGTCTGTGTTTGAGTGTGTGTGGTCTGTGTTTCACCCTGTGCGGTCTGTGTTGCAGGTATGTGACGGACAGCACGGTCGCCATCCTCGTTGCCCTGCTGCTCTTCGCCCTGCCCTCCCAGATCATCAGGTCGCCATTGGAGAGCCGCAAGGAAGGTGAGGCCCGTGGTGGAGCAGCTTTTGGAGATGACTGTCTGCACCCCTCACACTCTGGAGATCACATCCGGGGGGGGGGGTCCCAGAGATTAAGCTAGGGTGCGCTCCATTGTGATTTGTGAGAGGTATAGCGTGACCTTCTACTTGCTCTCTCTCCCACCCTCCCTTCTTCCCATTCTCTCTCTCCCCCTCTCTCTCCCTCCCCTTCCCCTTCTCTCCCTCCCCCACCCTCTCTCTGCCAATCCCTCTCTCTCTCTCCCTCTCTCTCTCTCCCTCCCTCTCTCTCTGTGCAGGTGGGAAGGTGAAGGCCCCCCCAGGGTTGCTCACCTGGCAGGTGGTGCATGAGCGCATGCCCTGGAACATCATCCTGCTCCTGGGGGGCGGCTTCGCCCTCGCACATGGCAGCGAGGTGAGGGGGGGGCAGTGGGGTGTCTGAGGGGGGGGGGGGGGCAGTGGGATGTGTGGGTTTGAAACGACTGGCTGTTCAGACGCAATAGAAGGAGTCATGTAACCATGACCACAGCGTTGGCACGGTGGTGCAGTGATGACCCTTCTTGTGTGTGCAGAAGTCGAGTCTCTCGCTGTGGCTGGGGAACAGCCTGACCCCGCTGCAGAACATCCCTCCGTTCGGCATCTCCGTGCTGCTCTGCCTGCTGGTGGCCACCTTCACAGAGTGCTCCAGCAACGTGGCCACCACCACCCTCTTCCTGCCCATCCTCGCCTCCATGGTAGGTTCCGGAAAAATTCTGCCAGTAGTCCCGCTTTCTGCGTCTGTGGTTCGGCTCCCAGATTCTGGGGCCTGGATCATGATCCTGAGACTTGTGTGTGTGTGTGTGTGTGTGTGTGTGTGTGTGTGTGTCCTCCAGGCCATTTCCATTAAGATCCACCCTCTCTACGTCATGCTCCCCTGCACCATCTCCGCCTCCCTGGCCTTCATGCTCCCGGTTGCCACGGCGCCCAACGCCATCGCCTTCTCCTACGGAAACCTCAAGGTCATCGACATGGTGAGGACCACCCCGCCCCCTTCCGACACTTTTCCCAAATCCGCACCCCAACTTCCGACACTTGGCCCGGTTTATATTAGAGCAATCCAACAGCCAATAAAACCCTTCCCTTCCTGTGTAAAACTTTAGGACGGCCATAGAGGACGTCACTGCTGAGCTCAGCTAGTTTGCTGCAATCACGGGTACAAAAGTCAGCAACAAAGTCCAGACGGGGTTCGTAGGGTCCACATTCACAGGACCCCCCCCCCCCTTGGATCAGTGCCCCGCCCCCACCCCAAAACACATTGACTGAGTGGATTCACACTGACTCTGAGTTTGCAGCCCATTAGATGTGCCCATTGTGTCTACCTTCCCCATAACATTTTGTCTGGTCTCTCTCACATGAGGTATTTCACCATAATATATTCGTATTAGAGTCAATCTTTACAGCAGTTCATACTGATATATTATACGTAACCATGGCGAGGCCAGCATGATTGACATGCGAGTTCCTCACCACACAGTGCTTCTTTATGAAAGTCATAATTCACGGTTCTCGTCCTTCCCTTGGTGCAGGCAAAAGCAGGCTTCATGCTCAACATCATCGGCGTCTTCACCATCAACCTGGCCCTCAACACCTGGGGAGCAGCCATGTTCGGCCTCAACGAGTTCCCGTCCTGGGCCAACGCCACCATGACTGGGCCCTGAGGGGGGGGGGGAACCCCGCCCTCTTCACCATGGAAACCTGACGGAGAGGAAGAGGAGGATGAGGAAGAGAGGAAGAGGGAAACGGAAGGGAGAAAGGGAGGAAGGGAGAGAGGAGGAGAGGAAGGGACAGAAAGGAAGGAGAGGAGGTGAAGGAGGGAGACAAAATGAGGAGAGGGGGAGAGAGGGAAAGGCAGAGAGAGAAATAAAGTCCCAGCGTGAGAGAGACTGAAAGTGAGAGAAAGTGTGTGTGCGTGTGCATGAGTGTGTGATAGAGAAAATGAGAGGAAGAAAGAAAGCATCCCCACCCACATCGTGACCCTCTCCCCTCTTCACCATACTTCGCCCTTAGTATTTATTTTATTCTGTATTTATTTATAATCTTGATTATTTTTTTCAGCTGGATGATACAATGTGCTTCCCTCTGCATGTTCTTAGGGAACCAATAGACTGTAGGCTCTGGTCCCAGGTGGGACACAGATTACCGCTACACAAGCAGAAGGCTTCAGTTACTGCTTCAGCAAAAACATCCAGCACCGCTCATGGGTTGTGTGCAAAAACTAAAAATAAAAATGTATGTTCCGTTACTCCCTCTGGATGAGCTTCTGCCAAAAGGCTAACCCAACCCTCAATCAGAGGATTCTGATGGGCAGAGCACTGACCACTGCCTGGCCTGCTCCATCAGATAACAGTGTGCTGTGGAGAAGATAGAGCACTTCCAGGCCTATCTGGGCCATGCGCGATATGCCATTGGTTTTCAGCCATCTTTGTCAGGGTTGAGTAAATAAAACGTACACAGGGCGCTCTGCCAGATCTTCAGACCCAAAAGTCTTATAAATTTGGTGATCCTTAGATCACCAAATATGTTTGAGAATGTTTGAAAATGTGAAAACTTTGCCCTCAACGTTTGAGACATGCACTTTAATGCATATGCAATTTATATTGTTTATATTGTCTGTTTTTTTAGGTTGTTATTTTTAATGTTGGTTTACTACCAGCAAAAAAAAAAAAAAAAGAACTCCTCTAACACATTCTGGTTTCTTATGTCCGACTACTGTAAGATCAAAATGCCCAGAATTTCACACTCTTTGTGATGTTCTGGAAGGAAAAAAGCTTTATCACAGTATACAAACAGTCATGTTTGTGCTCACCATGAAACTAATGTAATGAAAATAATGTTTTTTTTTATTTTACATTTATATTCAAATGTGTTTTTGCATTGTTTCTACTGTATTAAATGCTCACTTTGAAGATATTTATGCAGTGGTGCCTGTTTCTGACTGTCATAATAAGCAAGGTTTCACATATTTAGCAATAATGTCCTTGCCATAGCTTCACACTTAGCCACACCAAACAGGTTTCTGAAACATAATTTTTTGCTTCATTTCCGTGGCATAAATTCATAAATTCTGCAAAGATCAAGGGGAGAAAAGGGGACTAAAAGCTGTACGTCCACTTTGATTGGCTGTGGTAATGAACCCAATCCGGTTCTGTATCCGTCCATATGAACGTTACATTTACATTACAGGCATTCAGCAGACACTCTTATCCAGAGAAACTAACACAACTTTTTACACAGCATTGACACTGCATCCATATGTACAGCTGGACGTACACTGGAGCAATGCAGGTTAAGTGCATTACTCAGGGGTAGAACGGCAGTGTCCTACCTGGGAATCGAACCTGGCTGTGACCTTCAGGTTACAAGACCAACTCCTTACACATTACACTACACTGCTACCCTTGAACCTCTGAGTGGAAGCAGAACACTTTCTATTCTTAGTGAGTGATGTAATGTGGAACAGCTCAGTGAGCATGCTCAGACTGCACTGGTCGCGATCAATCAAAAGCGTGCTGTGTGAACACGCCTGGTGTATGAGTGTGTGTGTGTGTGTGTGTGTGTGTGTGTATGTACGTGCTTGTGCATGTGTGTGTGTGTGTGTGTGTGTACGTGCTTGTGCATGTGCACGTGTGTGTGTGTGTACGTGCTTGTGCATGTGCACGTGTGTGTGTGTGTGTGTGTGTACGTGCTTGTGCATGTGCACGTGTGTGTGTGTGTGTGTGTGTGTGTGTACGTGCTTGTGCATGTGCACGTGTGTGTGTGTGTGTGTGTGTACATGTGTGTTGTGTGTGTGTGTGTGTGTGTGTGTGGTGTACGTGCTTGTGCTGTGCGTGTGTGTGTGTGTGTGTGTGTGTGTGTGTACATGCTTGTGCATGTGTACGTGTGTGTGTGTGTGTGTGTGTGTGTACGTGTGTCTTCCTGCGCTCGTGCCAAACTCGATGTGGCACATGAGGACAGGTGAAGTCTGGAGGGAGAGGTGCCTGTGGAATCCAGCACAGAGGTGCAGAGTGGGGACCTGCACAGGGCTGCGGGGCACCGTGTCATTCTAAGAGCTGCTATAAAACTGGAGCAGCCCCAGGGCCAGGGAGAGATGACTGACGTTACTCTATTAGCCTTACACAGGGCTGTGTGTGAGAGTGAGAGTGTGTGTGTGAGAGAGAGAGAGAGAGAGTGTGTGTGTGCGTGTGTGAGAGAGAGAATGTGTGTATGAGTGTGTGAGAGAGAGAATGTGTGTATGAGTGTGTGTTTTCGTTCTGTTCTTATTCCCTCAGTCTCCTCCCACTCATGATTAAATGTTATGTTATTAAGTAGCTGCTGGGTTCACTGTAAGGGTAGAAAAGGAATTTACCTGTAGTTCTCTCTCTCAGTCTCTCCTCCCTCCCCTCCTCTCTCTCTACCCATCTCTCCCTCTCTTTCACTCTCTGCAGTAGTTTCTGTCTCTTTGACACTATATAAGTTAGCCTGAGAACACTGACTGCACAGAGAGAAGACTGACTGCACAGAGAGAAGACTGACTGCGCAGAGAGAAGACTGACTGCGCAGAGAGAAGACTGACTGCGCAGAGAGAAGACTGACTGCGCAGAGAGAAGACTGACTGCGCAGAGAGACTGACTGCGCAGAGAGAAGACTGACTGCACAGAGAGAAGACTGACTGCGCAGAGAGAAGACTGACTGCACAGAGAGAAGACTGACTGCGCAGAGAGAAGACTGACTGCGCAGAGAGAAGACTGACTGCGCAGAGAGAAGACTGACTGCGCAGAGACCGCTGCTTTTACAAAACCACGGATTCGCAGGGACCTGCACAAACTCTATTTGACAGTGCCACGTCCCGTCTCAGATACCGGCACAGGACATCGACAGGACCCCATCCAACCGGGCCCGGCCAAATCTGACCCAACAGGACCCCATCCAACCCGGTCCGACCCAGCCCGGCCCAGCCTGACCCGATCCGGCCCATCTCCCAACACCCCACAGTGAGGTAGGAGACCCGCTCCACCCTCACACTCTCTCACAGGTGAGCAGCCAGCCGCACACACCTGCCCCGTTACCTGTCCGCTTCACCCCCGGGGGCAGTCTGACACTTCTGCGGACCGCACGTAAGCATGGGTCTGCCTGGGGGCTGTGTGGAAGGAGCGGCGTATGCACAGGCTGCAGATCACGTCCGCGCTGATGTCGCGTACCTCCCCAAGAATTTAAAAGCGCGTAGTTAGCAACCAGTGCCAGCAAACACCGCACAGATGATGATTGGTTGACTGGTGATGTGAGGTGCTATAACGGTCACTCGTATACCTCGTTAGTTAACTTCCTGTTGCGAATTTTAGAACAAAAATGGAGCAGTTAGCCGAAGAGGTCTGACTTCTTTCTAGAAAAATCATTATTGCTTCAGAATAAATCAGAATTTATTTGGCTAGCTCTCGTACGCCGGGCAACATTACTAGAGGTCTAAAACCTGCACACTGACGCAGGGGAGACAGCGGTGTGCAGGCTGAGCTCAGGTGGGGTTTACATTCCAAAGGCAGAAGGTAAAGCGCACCTGAGCTTCAGGTAAAGCTCCCTCAGGGACAGGGAGGCGCTGCCCTGCAGTTTGTGCATGCTCTGCGGTTTGTGCATGCCCTGCTGTTTGTGCATGCCCTGCGGTTTGCGCATGCCCTGCAGCTTAGTGCATGCCCTGCAGTTTGTGCATGCCCGGCAGTTTGTGCATGCCCTGCGGTTTAGCGCATGCCCTGTGCTAAACCGCGGGTAAAGCATGCTGCGGTCTGAGAGACACAGGCGGGTGAAGGGTGGGGTGAGCTGGGTGGCTCATTCACCTGTGGCCGTCTGGTGCCAGTCGTGTGCCAGGCTGCAGGTGTGTGTGATGCTCTCTCCTGCACCTGGACAGGTGTGCTCCAGAGAGACTCTACAGGCTGCAGGTGCTGACACTGGGGCAAGGTGCAGAGATCTGAGCAGGGTCCTCCACTAACCCCATTCTGAGTATGCACAGCAGTGTGTGTGTGTGTGTGTGTGTGTGTGTGTGTGCGTGTGTGTGTGTGTGTGTGTGTGTGTAGTGTAGGTGTGTGTGTGTGTGTGTGTGTGTGCGTGTGTGTGTGTGTGTGGGGAGGTCCCAGGTTCCCAGCTGTCAGTGCTGCAGAGATCTCTTTCTTCAGAGGCCTGTTCTGACAGGTCCCCACAGGGGCTCTGTGCCACAGCCTGGGCGAGCTCTACGATGCGATTGGCTGCTCTGGCTAAACGTTTGGCAGATCACGGTTTTTGCCGCAGAGTGAAGAGAGGCTGTTCCACGGCTCATCGGTCAGCAGTGAGCCGTGGCGACCCTTCAGAGAGACACGTGGAAACCGAGCGCAAACGAAACCTCACACCCCAGGAAAGGGAAAGATGTATAAAAAAACGCTCCTCACACACAGTTCAGATCTTACGGGATATGGGCACGTGAGGACCAGATCAGAACCTTCCCTGCCCAACTCTTTAACTGTTGTTATTTTGATTCTAATTTCTTTTCATTATCGTCTTTGCTTTTTCTGTATTGCCATTTGCCCAGTTTTATTATTATTATTATTAACTTATTAACAGCACAAGGGCTGTGCTGATTGGCCGATTGTGCCAGGGCAACTGTGCTGATTGGATGATTGTGCATGGTGCTCCACGATTCTTAAATAGCGCCGGCTGTTTCTTGAGTGAACTTATTTTTAAAGGAGAACCATAAACCCCCCCCTTCAGACGGACAGGCAGTCAGGCGGGCGGGACGGCAGGAGGCGGCGTGCGTTTCCCAGCATGCCTAGCTGACACGGCTTCGTTCCTCCGCCGCGCCCCGTCGCCTCTGTGTGGCGTGGCCAAGCGGCGAACACGCGCGGCACGAGTCTCTCCGGAGCTGACCTCACGCAGCGGGGGGGGGGGGGTGAGGGGGAAACGCGGTCAGGATGCAGGCTGTCAGTTCCAGCATCCAGTCACGCCCGCCCCCCGCCCCCCCCACAAAACGCTTTTACGTGTATTTCTCCCTCAGTGGGCCAAAAAGTTCAGTCTGAACAGTTTGCCTTGTCATCCTCACAGATGATTGGTTGGTGTGCGCAGGGGGCAGGAACATTGGCTCTGATAGGTTGGCGGGGTCAGGGAGGGGTTACATATTGCAACGTATCTAAATTATGTAATTGGCCTCGTTACTGTACTTTTGACCATTCAGCAAATTCTCTTATCCAGATGAAAATTACATGGGTTATATTTTTTTAAAGACAATTAATTTTTATAGCTGGATATTTAACTGAAGCAATTCAGGTTAAGTGTTTGTTACTCAAGGGTATAACTGCGGTCCCTGACCAACCTCCTCCGATCTGTGTTCCCTCCTTTTCTCCAGGTTCAAGGCTCACCATGGCAACCGACCCCCCCAGCTCAGCCCTCCCCCCTGGGGACTTTCAGACCCCACTGACGCCCCCCCAGACATCGCCAGCCCCGCCCACTACACACCTGCAGGTAACCCACCACACTGCCCAGCCTGGGGTCAATGGGTCAATTATTACTCTTTTAAAATGCAGGTAAAACACCGGTAAAATTCTGAAAAAACACTCCTGCAGGGCCTATGAGAATTCGCAAGGAAATACGTGCCTGACCATAACACACAATCATATGAAAGGAGTTTTGTTCTGATTACTTGGTAAAATTTTAATTTTAGAGAGCAGTTTTTCCACGCTTTCAGCGAACAGGACTGAAGGGACGTCTGTTCTGCTGCAGTGAAGCTCTGTTCCTGCAGGCTAGCTGCCAGTCAATGTCGTACGATAAGGCAACAGCTTTAGCAGGTTTGCTTGGCTGACTGCTCCCTGGTCTGAACTGTGTCTCTGCAAGCTGGAGGAGGGAACCGACCACTTCCTGCCGAGAGACAGCGAGGGAACCGACCCCTTCCTGCCGAGAGACAGCGACCTCTACGGGCTGGAGGTCAGACCGCAGCCAATGGAAGGAGAGGGGGAGGTGCCAGGCCAGGGGGAGGGGCCAACAGAGCACGGAGGTATCCACTCATACACCTGGCAACTCAACGACGCGGGTGACACTGCCCGCCAATCATCCCACTGGCCACACCCCTTCAACTGCTTTGGAAGCCTGGGGAATCCTGATACGACCCCTGTCACTCACCAACATCCCATCCAATCAGAGAGCGACCCTGAGGTCCTCCCTGTGACTCATCTATACACTGACCAATTAGAGGGCTGTAATCCCTGGGATCACCATGGAGAACGTCCACAGGACCTCACCCTCATGGTAGGACACATTGGGCGTGGGGCTGGGGGAGTGGGGGTGCATAGGGGGTGGAGCTATTTGCACAAGCATATATTCAGGCATTGCTTAGATTTGTGATTTAATATAAATGCATGTTGATGTGTGTGCGTGTGTGTGTGTGTGTGTGTGTGTGTGTGCGTGTGCATGTGCGCGTGCACGTGCGCGTGTGTGTGTGTGTGTCTGTGTGTGTGTGTGTGTGTGTGTGTGTCTCCAGCTCCCGGCAGGTGTGTACTCAACAGGCAGCCACTTGCCTGAATCTCACTACACCCTCCAACGCCTCAACCCACAAGCCGACCAGGACCAAACACAACACGCACTCTACCCCAAACCCCTCTACTCCTACAGGTACATCTACTGACACTCTACTCCTACAGGTACATCTACTGACACTCTACTCCTACAGGTAAATCTACTGACACTCTACCCCTACAGGTACATCTACTGACACCCTACTCCTACAGGTACATCTACTGACACTCTACTCCTACAGGTACATCCACTGCACTCTACTCCTACAGGTACATCTACTGACACTCTACTCCTACAGGTACATCCACTGACACTCTACTCCTACAGGTACATCTACTGACACTCTACTCCTACAGGTACATCTACTGACACTCTACTCCTACAGGTACATCCACTGACACTCTACTCCTACAGGTACATCTACTGACACTCTACTCCTACAGGTACATCCACTGACACTCTACTCCTACAGGTACATCTACTGACACTCTACTCCTACAGGTACATCCACTGACACTCTACTCCTACAGGTACATCCACTGACACTCTACTCCTACAGGTACATCTACTGACACTCTGCTCCTACAGGTACATCCACTGACACTCTGCTCCTACAGGTACATCCACTGACACTCTACTCCTACAGGTACATCTACTGACACTCTACTCCTACAGGTACATCCACTGACACTCTACTCCTACAGGTACATCTACTGACACTCTACTCCTACAGGTACATCCACTGACACTCTACTCCTACAGGTACATCCACTGACACTCTACTCCTACAGGTACATCTACTGACACTCTCTCCTACAGGTACATCACTGACCACTCGCCCACAGCGTACATCCACTGACACCACACACACAAGACACACTGACACCACCACACAGACACACTGACACACAAACACACACAGCACACACGCACACGCACACACACACACACTCGCACACGCACACACACAAGCACACGCGCACACACACACACGCACACACACACACACACACACTCACACTCACACTCACACTCACACTCACGCTGACCTGGTGCTGCCTCTCTCTGCAGCATCCTCATCTTCCTGGCTCTGAGACACAGCCGGACGGGGAGTCTGCCTGTCAACGAGATCTACAGATTCATGACCCAACACTTCCCCTACTTCAAGGTAAACCACACTACAGTCCCATAGAATGCACAGTGGAGCATTTGCATACTCGTTATTGTAACTAGTTCATCCTGGATATCAGCGTGTGCTTGCAAAATAACTAGTGTAATTTGCTTTAGTCAGAGTTAGCCACTCCAGATTTTAGAGTGGTCCAGGCAGATTCATTAATTAATCTACAATAAATTCTGCCGGTTTTGCGTTATATAGCTAAACATCTAGCTGTTAGGTAGGACTGCGAAGGTGATGATCAATAACACGTACCCCAGCAAGCTAGTTCTGAACACTAGAAGCACTAAAATCATAGACAAAAAACGTGCTCTACAAATTAGCTTCAAATGCAGTGCTAATTGAGCCAGCTAATGTTAGCTAGCTTACACCCGAGCGGTGACAGCTCACTCACCTGGATAATTCCACCTCGCCACAAGTTCTGCTCAGTCTCGCTCCCGAGCCGATCCCCGTTAATTATCCTCCTCCCCTGTTTCCGGTACCTTGGACGCCTTGGAGGCTCAAAACGGTAACGCTGTGGTCCTCGTTTAGACGATTTTTCATATCGAACCTCGTTCGTCTCCACTGTGGGATTGATCTTTGTGGTTGTAGGCCTAGCTAAGTTCCGTTGTAGTTGTCTCGCGCTATGGACTCCCCTTACGCTACCTCACTTCCGGGTTTTGCACCTCAATTTAAGTTCTCAAGTGTCTGCTGACTTGGATATCCAGCTGTAATCATAAAGCATCGATCAAAATAAAATAAAGTTTGAGCTAAAAGTTGCTCATCCAAGCTCAAGCTTGGGCAGCTGAGCAAAAAAACAGAATCATCTCTGAAACGTGTTTGTGCGAGAGAAGCACTTCATATTAAGTTAAAATTAATGACAGGTGTTGATTGATCCAGGAGTCTGCCTCTGTGGCCTAAGGCATATTCTGTCTTGCTTAGAAAAAAATATTTCTCTCATATTCATACTTTCTCTTCTCTCATTTATTCCATGTGTTGGGAAAGTGCTGTTAGACTTCCTTTCAGCTTTGTGAGCTCTGCAAGAACTTAAAAATTTAAAAAATTAAAATTAAAAAAAATATTTTGCCTGGATCATAAGAAATATGTTCCTTACATTGTGCATTTCATTGCTGTGTTGTAAACCTTTACAGCAGTTATCCTAAGATACCAAAAGAGATTAAAAAACATTTCTCAGTAGCCCAAAGGAAAAACAACACACATGGGTAAAGAACAGCCTTATTAAAAAGAACCCCACCCCCAGAGTGAATGGCTGCTGTTTTCCCCCCAAACCCTTGTGTTGGCACGCACAGTGACCCAGCCCCTAGAGAAAGAGCCCCAATGCTGGGAGCTGTGGCTCCCCTCCAAACTGCTGTAACGTGAGTCACTGGGGCTGGAGGGGGGAAGGATTCGGCTGACGGACATCTCATTAAACAGGACGGGAGGAATCCGAGGGAATTAGACCTGCTGCATCAACGTGACAGCCATGAGCGGGGGGGGGGAAGAAATCAGGGGGAGAGAGAGAGAGAGAGAGAGGGAGGGGAGGGGAGGGAGGGAGGGAAGGGAAGGGGGGGGACAGGGGAGGGAGGGAGGATGGGGGGGAGAGAGATTTTTTAAATTGCCGTTTTACTGATGTTTTGTATCTTGATGTTTCAATGTTGTTTTGAGGAGAGAAATAGAGACAGAGAGAGAGAGGAGAGACAGAGAGATGGACAGAGAGTGAGGGAAGGAGGGAGAGAGGGTGATAGAGAGCTCAGACTGCAGGCAGAGGGCATTGCACAGGCCGTCCTTCGGCACTTCCCCCACCCCCCTCTCAGCCACCAGCCACAGGTGCGTGTGACTGAATCACCATGGCAACGAGCCGAGAGCTCTCTGACCCTTGACCTGCCCCCCCCCCCCTTCCGCAGACCGCCCCGGACGGCTGGAAGAACTCCGTACGCCACAACCTGTCGCTGAACAAGTGCTTTGAGAAGGTGGAGAAGCGGAGCGGGGGCGTGGCCGGGGGCGGGGCCGGAGGCGGGGCCGGGGGCGTGGCCGGGGGCGGGGCCTCGCGGAAGGGCTGCCTCTGGGCACTGAACCCCGCCCGCGTGGAGAAGATGATGGAGGAGCTGCACAAGTGGCGCCGCAAAGACCCACTGACCGTGCGCAAGAGCATGGCCCACCCAGGTGAGTACAGCACACAGGAGAGTACAGCCCAGCCAGGTTAGTACAGCACACAGGTGAGTGCAGCCCAGCCAGGTGAGTACAGCACACAGGAGAGTACGGCCCAGCCAGGTGAGTACAGCACACAGGAGAGTACGGCCCAGCCAGGTTAGTACAGCGCGGCCAGGTGAGTACAGCACACAGGAGAGTGCAGCCCAGCCAGGTTAGAAAGCCCGGCCAGGTTAGTTCAGCACACAGGAGAGTGCAGCCCAGCCAGGTTAGAAAGCCCAGCCAGGTGAGTACAGCACACAGGAGAGTACAGCCCAGCCAGGTTAGTACAGCACACAGGTGAGTGCAGCCCAGCCAGGTGAGTACAGCACACAGGAGAGTACGGCCAGCCAGGTGAGTCAGCACACAGAGATGAACGGCCCAGCCAGGTTAGTAGGCTGCCAGGTGAGTACAGCACACAGGAGAGTGCAGCCCAGCCAGGTTAGAAAGCCCGGCCAGGTTAGTTCAGCACACAGGAGAGTACAGCCCAGCCCGGTGAGTAGGCCTGGCCAGGTTAGAACAGCACACAGGATAGTACAGCACACAGGTCAGTAACGCACACAAGACAGGTGAGCACAGCACACAGTGTGCGTTGTCTCTACGTTAAATATATGTTCTCTCAGCGTTAAATGAACATCAAATCTCCAGATTAAAGGGTGTTCCTCTCCCCCCAGAGGAGCTGGACTGCCTGCTCAGTGATTGGCCAGAGAGACGAAGGCTTGGCCCCTCCCACTTTCTGAGGGGGACCCCCGGTTTCCACAGACACCCCTTTCTGCCCCCGCCCGTGTCCACAGGGCCCAGCCACGGCCTGCGGCACACCCTCCAGGGTCCCACCGTGGGCCGCCGCTCCTCCCACCCCCCCCAGTCCCCTGGGTGCTTCACTTACCACCCCCCCAACAGACTGGAGCCCCCCCTCCCTGTCCACAGCACCCCGACCTACGGCGCCGCCCTGCTGGCTGATCCCTGTGGCTCCAGAAATGCCCTGGAGTTGCTGATGGAGGGGGCGCTGGGGAGTGATGTGGACACCCTGAAACCCAGCATCACACACCTGCCACTGCACGGTAATAATAACCCAGCATCACACACCTGCCACTGCACGGTAATAATAACCCAGCATCACACACCTGCCACTGCACGGTAATAATAACCCAGCATCACTCACCTGCCACTGCACGGTAATAATAACCCAGCATCACACACCTGCCACTGCACGGTAATAATAACCCAGCATCACTCACCTGCCACTGCATGGTAATAATAACCCAGCATCACTCACCTGCCACTGCACGGTAATAATAACCCAGCAACACTCACCTGCCACTGCACGGTAATAATAACCCAGCTCACTCACCTGCCACTGCACGGTAATAATACCCAGCACACACACTCACGTATAACCAGCATCCAACGCACTGCGTAATAATACACATTACTCACCTGCACTGCAGTATATACAGCATCACACACCTGCCCTGCAGGTAATAACCAGCATCACACTGACCATGTAATAATAATAATAATAATAATAATAATAATTTGATTTGCAGTACCAAACTGAAGAAGAAATTAATGGATATAATTAGGCAGTTGAGCACCACCTGGCTGCAGTGAGTCTGCTGGCCCTGTGACCCTCCAGGGGCGGAGTTTGGGAGTAAAAGGTGATTTTCTCACCTGACAGGTAAGCTGTGGGAGGAGGTGAGGGATGACAGTCTGGCTAAGGACTCCCCAGCGGCTGCCACGGCCTCTTCCCCCTGCCCCCCCACGCCCAGCCCCTCCCTGCTGGATGGGTACCGGGGCAACTGCCCCCCCCACGGCCAGCCCCTGTCTGCTGGACGGTTACCGGGGCAACTGCGCCTCCACATGGGAGAAGGAGGAGCAGACCCTGATGGACCTGCGTGTCACCGCGACCTTTGACCCTTCAGAGGGCGGAGCCAGCTGCTTACCTGCCTCTGGAGACACGGCCATAGCACTGCTGTGAGAAAACTGACAGAGAGCTCTCACTTTCCCACTATCTCCCTCTCTTTCCCTTTATCTCCCTCTCTTCCCTCTCTCGTTCCCTCCATCTCCCTCTCTTCCCTCTCTCTTTCCCACTATCTCCCTCTCTCCCTCTTTCCCTCTCTCCCCTTCTCTGCCCTCTCTCTTTAAGGACCCCTAACTGACTGAATCCCCAAACGTCATCACGGCATCCAAAACTGGGGGCCCTTTTTGTATTTTTTTTAAATAATGTATTATTATTTTCTTTTTTATCATTATATCACAATTTTTTAAAACCAAAAACATTATATTTTGGTAGCCTTGTCTGTAACGTAGAAGTGGCAGTGTAAAGTAAGCAGGGTTGTTACCAATACAGAGGGGGTCAGTGACTGGCTGATACAAACAGGTCTCAGATCCAGTGGCTGCAGTAAACACATTCACCCACTAGATGTCAGTACAGTATTACATTGCATCTGACACACCTGCAAACGGTGCCACACTTACTGTTTTTTTCTTTTTTAACACAGGATGTCTGATAGCATTTACAGTTTTTTTTACATGATGAAGTTTCCAGTATCAGCAGAATTAAAATATCTCTACCGCTACACTGTGGATTCTACGCTAAACATCTGTCAGGGAGCTGACGCAAAGCTTTGCTTTTTACTCCTGAATTTCCGGTAATCATTAAGGCACTTAAAGAAAATGATACACAGAACAAAATAGATTTTATAGCCTAATATTTGTCATATTTTGTTCTTAGAAATGCATAAGATAACAATTAAAAAGAGATTAGTCAGTCGGATATGTGAGATCAGTCCAGCGCACTTGGCTATATGGAACCAGACTACTCAAAAACTGGACTAACGGTTGTTAACGGTTGACTCCGCCTGTTAGTTCCACTGTTTCTATGACACCCGCATGTTCTATAATAAGTGTGACAAAAAGACACCAGGCAGTTTTTTTTTCTCCAAAAAAATCCACATATATATTTATATTTATTGTTTTTCTTTCTTTCCCAGACTGTCCAAAACTTTACATGTTTTTTTCATTGTTTTGTTTTAAAATAATTTTACAATAAACACATTTATCATAAATAAAGGTGCTACACTTTTTTTATAGACTAAAACATTATCCGTAAGAACGATTTTAGTTTCCCCCCCAGGTTGAAAACAAAGAAATCCACTCTTCTTTCTTTTTTTTCCTTTTTTTTTTTTTAAAGTTGATTTTTCTTGAAAGAACATTTCCTACAGAGCAGTATGAATACGGGGATCGACACACGGTACGTCTTCGGAAAACAACGCGATCTGCGAGGTGTACTAACAGCCACACACGTCCTCTTCACCGGGATGTGATCAACAGACTCCTAGCTTAGTTCTACAAGCAGCATCATTGAAATCTACCAGCTTTTTTTAAATATAAAATGCTAAAACCATATATGTAATTCCTCTGTTTTAACAGTAAAAAAGACAACACAAACCCAGACCAGGAATATTATTAAGGTTATTGTTTTTGTTTTATCTGATGATGATAATCGAACTTTTTTTTTCTTTTTTTCTTTGCTGAGGCTAGACGGATTCCTGGGTTTCCCTTTATAATCCCGTGCAGTGATTGGGTGCGTTCGTGTCGCGCGACTGAATGGCGATGAAGCGAATGCAGAACGTTCTCGAAACGCCTCTGCAACATTGCCACAACGTCACGCGGTGGTGTTACAGCGACGTGACAGGAACGTTTCTGCAGCGTATATACGCCGCATGTGCAACGTTACAGGCAGTAATACATGTGCTTTCGTACTGCGTTAAAAGGAGATGTAGTCTAATCGTAAAAATGGAAACATCTTTTTTCCAACATATACAAACGTCAGGTTAAAACACTATAGTACATGGGTTGAGTCTGCTTGCATTTACTGCCTTGTGTAAATAGTTGCACACATCAAAAAATACAATTTTCTTGGATGTTTCGCAATGTACACTATACAATAAATCACGTGGGAATGCACCAATATTTTTCCTTTTTTCCTAATAAATGTCATGTAAGAAAAGAGATATTCTTTGTTCAAGATTTTCCCCAGCACTGCCTGTTCTATAAGGGGGTGTGACAGAGCCTGAACCTGGAGGACTCATACAGAACACCCCCACAACACACACACACACACACGCACACACAAACACACACACACACACACACTCATACGCATGCACGCACACACACACTCATACGCATGCACGCACACACACACTCATACGCATGCACACACACACACACACACACACGCATACACACACGCACACACACACAAGCACACACAAACGCTTAATAACTTTGTTTAAGAGCTTGTCAGTTTGGGTATAATAATGAGATGCGTCATTTCTGGACGTGGGAGAGTGATGCTTCATACAGAGCATGAAGGCGGAAGCAGTCCAACACTGACTCGCTGAAATGAATCATACGACCTTTGACCTTTTCTCTCCATATCAAAGCCACTGTGATTGGGTCACAGACAGTGAGCAGTGATTCACTCTCCTGTCAATCAGCTGGGACACAGATTGGGGTTTGCAAACTGAGTGTGTGTGTGTGAGTGTGTGTGTGTGTGTGCGTGTGTCACAGCTGTATCACAACACACTAAATGTCCAACCAATCAGAATAAGAGCTCAGATGACCATCTCGCACCTGAACGCCACAGAGGTCACAAACTACACTGATGGAAAAAAAATCTACAAAAAAGAAAAACCAGCAAGATTACTACTGCTCGTGTTGCACAGAATCTGGGCCCCCCGGAAACAGCAGATAGCGGAAGCCCTCAGTTCCCCCCTTCACTGCCTCCTCCATTTTTCAGGAAGTTTCCCCACCGTGACGCAGTGGAACGTTGGAGCGTTGCCAGGGGTTACTGTCACACTGCCACCTCAGAGGAAGCAGAAGAGGCCTCTGGTCCGGAACCTCTGATGATGAGTGACTCTACGGAAACGGAAGCAGGTGACTCTCGCCCCCCCCCCCCCGGCCCAGTGACGTGCGAGGACAGCGATGGTTTATATTTCAGTAACGGTAACCGCGACGCGCTGTCTCGAACCCGAACACGGCTGCCACCCGATGAGAGACGAGCGGAGGAGGAAGGAGGAGGAGGAGGAGGAGGAGGAGGAGGAGGAGGAGGAGGGGGTGACAGATCACACGGCCGTCTTTTAAACACGTTTTAAATCACACGGGGAGCAACCTTTTTCAAACACTGGCTCCCCTTCGCCCAGAAGTTTACATTACAGAAAAAAGACAAAACTCCAGACGGGACACAGACGTAAGAACTCATCCTCTCGGTCCGTCCTGCCATTAATATTAATATTATTCTTTTTTTAAGGAAGGCTCAAAATGATCTGGGTCACATAACGACTGGCACAGCCCAGGGAAGACCATCGCCTAGCAACCAGAAACCAGATACGACATACCCAAACAAACCCAGATCAGGTACAGGGGGCGATTTCCTGACATCAGTCAGTCTGGCGGCTGTCCCTGCGCTCGCTCGTCGGCCCTTTTGATGGCTTTCGCTCAGAAGCTGATGAAGCTGCACAGGGATCAGAAGCTGATGAAGCTGCACAGGGATCAGAAGCTGATGAAGCTGCACAGGGATCAGAAGCTGATGAAGCTGCACAGGGATCAGAAGCTGATGAAGCTGCACAGGGATCAGAAGCTGATGAAGCTGCACAGGGATCAGAAGCTGATGAAGCTGCACAGGGATCAGAAGCTGATGAAGCTGCACAGGGATCAGAAGCTGATGAAGCTGCACAGGCCGCTCGTCTGTGTGCTGCTCAGACAGAGCTCTGTGACGTCCCCCCGCGGCGCTAGCCGGCGTCGGAGAGGCGGACGCTTTGCCCCCACACCGCAGAGACGGGGCCTAACAGCGTGCGCAGACAACTGCAGCCGAATGCGAGCTGCGATCGGTGCTTTCGCTCACTGCAATAACCGGCCACTGTGGACGTGATGCGGCCACACCAACACAGGCTGTGTTCACTCACAGAAGCCCTGCACTGGACATGAGCTCACTGTAACTGCACCTGTGGATTCTGTATTAAAAACACGCATACATGAACACTCTCTCTCTCTCTCTCTCTCTCTCTCTCTCTCACACACACACACACACAGGCAGGCATTCATGCACACACACACATGTACTCACACACAGACACACACACACACTTCTATCAAGCACACACACACACACACACACACAGACGCACACACACACCCACACACACACACACACACGGCCTGTCCCGGAGAGTCCCGCAGCCCGGTGAGTAAGTAAAGATGTGTGTGTTGCTCGTGGAATGCTGGTGTAAGTTGTGTGTGTGTAAGAAAGCGGTCCGTCTGAAAAAGCTGACCTGGCGCGACCCTCACAGTGTAGAAGGGGGACACACAAACAGCTCCGTGGTTCTCACCACGCTGTCTTACGGAACTCCCTTTAAGGGGGGGGGGGGGGGGAACAGCACAGTCCTGTCACCTACAGTATCATTACTGAGCGTGGTGCTAATTAGCTAGTCAGCTTCCTGTGGTTCCTCAGCTGCTGACAGGAAGCCAGTGTACGAACAGAGCGAACCTGTCGGCTCTCATCTGGTCTCTACGGCGACCGTGCGAGAAGTGATGTCATCAGCGTTCCTGATGGGGAGGGGGAGGGGTCAAAAAAAAAAAAGCAAAGCCTGCCACAGAACAGCTTGACCTGGATAACTCCGAACCACAGACCCCCCAACCCTCTGTCCCCCCCGCCCCCCCACCGGCAGGCTCTTTCCTTAGCAACAGGTTCTATTGGTATATCTGTTTTTGAGAGACGTGTTAAAAGTGAACGGTATTCAAATCAGTCATTAACTTTCTTGGAATGATATATATATGATTGATTGACTACCAGGATAGAACTCGCTAAAACATTAGCAACAGAGAGCCAAAGCTGCATCAGCATCACTGCTAGCCCAGCTGTGCACTGGAACAGGAGGATGGTTTGTGTGTGAAACATCAACCGTGGCAAGAAAAAGCTCTTGTTATTGCTTTGACATTGTTCTGGGAGGATCTGGCTCACTTCCTGTTCCTGTATAACAGGATTTGGAGGGGGGTGGGGGTGGGGGTGAGGTGCACTGCCACCTTGGGGACATTTTTGCCAACCTACAGGTCAGTCAGCATGATGATTAGCGGGTCGAAGTGGGCGGAGTTATGGCCACAGCCCCGCCCCCTTCCAAACTGCAGAAACAGGGCTGGGGGGCGGAGTGTCGCATGAGAGAGGGTGAGAGAAACGGGCCAATGGCAGTGTGGCAATGCAGACTATAATCCTTACAGAGTTCTCATCATAAACTGTCATACATATCGGTCTGGTGGAGGAGGTGTGGCCTGGCTGGGGGGGCGTGGTGTTTTTTGGGAGGTGCAGGGCAAAAGGGGGTTCTCCGATGACAGTATGGGGGTTTGCTTGATGTCCTGGGAGAAGGGAGTGGTACTTGTGTGTGAGTCCACCAGTCTCCTGTTTGTGACCTGTTTGTCCATCCGTCTGTCCGTCTGTGAGGGGGGAGGGGAGGGCGGAGGGGGGAGGGGCACCTCGGGCCCCTAGGGGCCCCCGCTGTAGGAGTAGTCGGCCTTGTTGTGCATCACCAGCTTGTTGTCCACGAAGTAGAAGCTGTCGGACTGCGTCTCGTAAGGATGCAGGATCATCTCACGCACTGTGGAAGAAGGAGGAGCAGAGGTCAGCTCCTGTGAGGTCACAATGCCAGAGTTCTGTGTGAGGTCACAATGCCAGGTAACTCTGTGAGGTCACAATGTAGGGTTATACCCCCCCCGCTCCCTGGTTTCTGCTACTTCAAACACCTCCACATTCCCAGAAACTATATAAAAACAGAGCACAGCTTGCATACCCAGGCAATGAATATATTACTCAAGAAGGTGCTCAATCTTTCAGTTTTATGAGAGAAAGAATGTTCTTCTTAATTCAGTTAAAACAGAAGTGAGAATTATTAACATTTCACTCAGATTTTGGGTGGAGCGAGGGATGCTGGGTAGAGCAAGTCTACAAGTCTCAGAGACTGTGTAGAATGGGAGGAGCTACGTGCATTGGGATTGGCCTATTCCACTCTGAATGGAGTGGGAGGAGCTAAGAGCAGTGGGAGGGGCTCGGTGCAGCGAGCTGTACGCGCGGGACCGGGTTGGGGGCGGGGCTTACTGATGTCCTCGGATAAGGGCGGGAACTCGTAGATGTGCTCGCAGGTGTTCTTGCTGCTGGGGATGCAGAAGCCGAACTCGAAGTCGAAGCTCTTCAGCAGCTGCTCGCGGAAGTAGTGCCGCTCGATCATACGGAAGTTATTGATGGGCATGTCCCCGACCGTGAACTCCACGCTGTCCGCGAAACGGGAAACACAAAACACACAAAACTCAAATGAGAAGAACCATACGGTCCATTTCTTAGCTTAACCCAGTTTGCTGTTTGCTGTCTAGTTATCGAGCAGAGACTTTAAGTCAAGGTGACTCATAGCCAGAGCGTTTAACATGGCGAGCAAACACCGGCTTCACGTTAGCGTTAGCCTAGCCTAGCCATGTCATCCATTTAAACAGAAACAAGTGTGGAAAAAAAGAAGATCACCCCCATTTATCATGAACACATCACGGACCGTGACGCGACTCCTGTTTCTGTCACGCTGTAAATTAAATCAGTTTAGCGCTGATGGTGATATCTCAGAGGAGATGAGAGAGAGAGAGAGGGAGGGACAGAGGGAGAGTGGGTGAGCAAGCTGCATCTGGGCGGGGGGGGGGGGGGCAACACCCCACGGCAGCAGCTGCAGCTCCCGTCAGGCCGACAGCCCTGCCCCGCCTCTCACAAGGAGATGAAAGGATGGAAGAGAGAGGAGTGCCTTCCTCATCAATATTCATGAGGGCCTGGCTGCACAAGCACAAGTCAGATTAGGAGGAGCTAGGTAGAATGGGTGGGGCTAGAGACAGCATGAGCCAAAAGTGCTCGAGTGGAGTGGGAGGGGCTCAGTCGAGTGGGAGGGGCTAGATCGAGTGGGAGGGGCAATGTAGAGTGGGCATGGCGGAGTGTAGGGGCAGGGGCTAGATAGAGTGGGAGGGGCTGAGTGTAGTGGGAGGGGCTTGAGACAGTGTGAGTCACAGAAGATGGAGTTGAGTGGGAAGGGCTCAGCAGAGTAGGAGGGGCTGAACTTAGTGGGAGGGGCTTTACAGAGTGGGAGGGGCCTGCTGTAGCGAGCCGACGGGATTGGCCGAGACTTACGTGGCTCCGACCTGGCGCAGCCGCAGGAAGGCGGGGGTGAACTGGTAGCGCACGAAGCGGCCGGCGTTGGGGTCCAGGTCCCGCTTCTCCCCGGACTTATCTGGGGTGGGGGGGTGGGGGGGGCAGTGCCACGCGGTACGCCATCAATATTACATCATTACATGTTACATTAAAAAAAAACATTACGTCACTGTCTGTCAAACCAAGTAACATTACATCCCTGGAGAATGCTATATGAACATTTTAAGTTCATTATGACGATGGTTATTATCATTATTATAAAGGTTATGAGGTTCTGGTGGGAGTGTGAGATGGGAGAATTCATGTGAGGCAGATGGGGGATTATGGGGGATGGGGCGGAGTAGGGGGTGGTGGGGGGTAGTGTGGGGTGAGGTGAGGTGAGGTGGGAGGGCTCACCAGTTGCTGGGGGTTTGGTAATCTCGAATAACACCGTCCCCGTCTCCATGTCCCGAATCTTAAACCTAGTGAAGTCGATGTTGTACACGTTCTCCTCCGGACCGCACAGGTAATCTGCAGACAAGAAACAAGAAAGAGAACTCAAACACACTGTGACCCAGCGTGTGTGTGTGTGTGTGTGTGTGTGTGTGTGCACATGCAGGTATAAAGCAGTTTAAAAGCCTGCTGCATAATTCTGTGTGTTACAGGAGAGATGTGTGATCCCTGCTGACGGACACACAGACCAGAGCGCTATTTTTACCCTTTAATCCCCCCCCTGCTGCCCCCCCCGCTGCCCCCCCACCCCCAAGCACAGAAGTGACACAGCAGATCACCGCACGCTGTCTGGCGCTAACATGCCGCTGACGGCGGCTTAGCATCCCCCCCACCCTCACACCCCCCGTCCCCCACCCCCACAACCCCACCCTCACACCCCCTCCCCCACCCCCACAACCCCACCCTCGCCCCAGCATAGCGTACAGTTCACCCTGCATCTCAAACGGTCATTTTACCCTCCACCCCTCCAAAAAAAAAAAACCTCCAACAAACGTCATTTTCAATTTCCCTTGCCAGGGACAGGTGCATGCTGGGTAGCCGCTAATGGCTGTATTCCAGCATGCACTGCTGAGACCCCCCCCGCCCCCCCCTCAGGGTCACGGGGGCCGGAGGAGGTGAGACACGTGGAGCGTGTCCTGAGTGGGCCCAGCTCTGGCCCCGCCCCCTCGTGCTTTGCCCCGCCCCCTTGTGAGATTAGGCCTAAAGAGGCTTACGCCTGCCTCAGAGTCAGGAGGGAGGGAGGGAGGGAGGGGCAGACCAGGCCACCATCATCGCCGTGGAAACCACCCCAACTGACGTAACTGCCACGGCTTTCACACTCCAAGCCAGCGTTGCCATGGAAACCGCCATAGCTGTCATAACTGCCATAACTGCAGAGTCTTCTCACCCTAAAACCGTTTCTGATCCCCTGAGGCCATCCTGCAGGTCAGAGCAGGTATTCCCACTGTCCCATCTGAGACTCCGCCCCTCATTCAGAAATGAGCCAATATGAAATTAAAATGCTTCTTTATCCCGCGCCAAACAGCTGCCCAACATGCCCTGTCACTAATGCAGCGTGTAAGCCGTGTGTAAGCAGTGTGCAAGCAGTGTGTAAGCAGTGTGTAAGCCGTGTGTAAGCAGTGTGTATGCAGTGTGTATGCAGTGTGTAAGCAGTGTGTAAGCAGTGTGTAAGCAGTGTGTATGCAGTGTGTAGCAGTGTGTATGCATGTGTGTATGCAGTGTGTAAGACAGGTATAACGGGAACAATCGTTGTGTAACAGTGTGCAAGCAGTGTGTATGCAGTGTGTGCCTGTGTAATGCAGTGTGTACCTGTTCAGTTGTACTCAGTGTGTATGCAGTGTGTAAGCAGTGTGTATGCAGTGTGTATGCAGTGTGTAAGCCGTGTGTAAGCAGTGTGTATGCAGTGTGTAAGCAGTGTGTAAGCGTGTGTAGCAGTGTGTAGATGCAGTGTGTAAGCAGTGTGAAGCAGTGTGTAGCAGTGTGTATGCAGTGTGTATGCAGTGTGTAAGCAGTGTGAAGCAGTGTGTAAGCAGTGTGTATGCAGTGTGTAAGCAGTGTGTAGCAGTTGTAAGCAGTGTGTAAGCAGTGTGTAAGCAGTGTGTAGCATTGTAATGCAGTGTGTAAGCAGTGTGTATGCAGTTTGTAAGCAGTGTGTAAGCAGTGTGTATGCAGTGTGTAAGCAGTGTGTAATGCAGTGTGTAAGCAGTGTGTATGCAGTGTGTAAGCAGTGTGTATGCAGTGTGTAAGCAGTGTGTAAGCAGTGTGTAAGCAGTGTGTATGCAGTGTGTAAGCAGTGTGTATGCAGTGTGTAAGCAGTGTGTAAGCAGTGTGTATGCAGTGTGTAAGCAGTGTGTATGCAGTGTGTAAGCAGTGTGTAAGCAGTGTGTATGCAGTGTGTATGCAGTGTGTAAGCAGTGTGTAAGCAGTGTGTAAGCAGTGTGGCGTTGGCTGCCCTGAGTCTCGTGTGATTTCGGTCACTGTCGGGTAAAGCAGTGAGAGAGTCGACACGACAGCGGATACACCACCAAACGGGAACAATCCGGATTCCCCTCTCTCCCCGGCAACAGTTGCCAGGGCGGTTTCTGTCTGAGTGCTTCACTTCTCTATGACTGCAGCATGCCACCCCTGTCACCTTTACAGAAACACTGTCACTTACAGTAAATGCGTCGCTAGCTGCCCCTGGGCAGACACACCCACCAAAAACGGAAGCCAATGTATCAGGGGCTGGTACTAAAACGCTGTGAAACTTCTACAGCAGACGCAGAATTCAGAGAAGATGCTCTTCGGCGAAACAGGAGCTGACGTCTGGCCCCGAGAGGCCTGTGCAGAAGGCCAGAGACTTTTTAACACATTAAAAACACAAAAGAGAACATTAGCCTTCCCCCTCGTTCCACAGTACAGACTGCTACGAGCCTTAGCGGTTAGCAACACTTGTGCGATCAGATTCTCACACCAACCCCCATTCCCCGTCACAGCCACCACCACCACCCCCCCCCACCACCCTCATAGCCTTTGTTCCTCTCATTATGTCATGGTCCCCACGAGGTTCTGGTCCCCACGAGATTCAGGTCCCCACAAGGTTCTGGTCCCCACGAGTTTCACACATTCAGTGTGAGTCCCCCTGCAGACACACTGCTCCCTCCACAGGGTGCAAACTGCTGCCCCAGACACTTAAAAAATCATTTTAATACTCTTTCATAAGCCATTTACATTCCGCATTTACTATTAGATCGGTACCTGTAATATTCATAACAACATAAATTACCCGGCCTTCTGTGCTCACACAGGCAGGCAATACATAATAAATCTAAATTAATAAAAACAACAAAAACAAAACAGCAAACACACATTATTGAGCATATGCAGGCCTTCACTGTCCTCATATAAGGACACTACTAATACTAGTACTAATAATAATTATTATTGTTATTATTATAATTATTATGAACACAAGCATGAGATGCTCTTGTCTTAGCAGGGCTTCTGCGATATGTTTGTTTTTCTGAATTCTGTCTGGGAGGTTAGGGAGCCAGGTTTGAGCACCGAAGGGAGGGGGGGGGCGGGGGTTCAGGTTCAAACCCCCAGGTGTGTGTGTGTGTGTGTGTTGGGGGGGGCTCCTGCTGTCCCCCTGGGCTGAGGTCTCTAAGCTCTGCTCCTTTTGTTAAATATCTCTTTATGCGCGACAGGATAATGACAGGGCCTGTGCCACATAAGAGCCTCACACCTCCACAGTGTGGAACTGTGAGGGACCGCAAACCACTTCCTGTTTTCCACTCACCCACAAGCAGCAGCAACCAGACAAGAGGGCTTTTAAAAAACCCAACTTTATCAGTCGTCAGACAGACGAGACACCGACACGCTACAAAGAGCCAGATGAGCATGTGCGATGTAAAGGGGATGGGGTGGGAACTCCATGTCATCAGCTGAGCTACTGAATAAGCACCAGCATGCAGTGCTGCCACAGCAGGATGCAGGGGTCTATTTTAGCACGGGCGTGTTTCGTGCGAAAGACTGCGTGAGCCTGTGGGTGCACACCAGTGCTGACGACAGCCAGAGAAAGAGAGAGATAGAGAGAGACAGAGAGAGAGAAAGGGGGATAAGGAAGGAGAGAGAGAGAAAAGAAAAAACAACAGAGCCCTCTGTGAAAAAGGAGTGTGGCAGCTCCCTATGGGGGGTGCAGAGAGGTATTATTTCCATGGGGGGGTCTCTACCTACCCCCCACCCCAGCCCCCACCCCACCCCCCACCTGGGAACCCAGCTCTCTCTCACCAAGGCATCATTTGTATCCATGACAACCACAGGCTGTGTGTCGGCTCCTGTTACCCTGGCGACGTCCCTGGTACCCATCAGTCCATCCCTCCACAGACCGAGGAATCCCCAGATATACCAAACCCCCCACGCCCCCCGCCCCCCATGGGGGTACCCATGAGATTAAGCCACAGGAGCCATATCACATAAAAACCTGCTCCACTCGAGACCATGAAATACAAGCACTCATAGGGCAACTAGATGGAAAGCCATGTACTGTAAGCACACACACACACACACACACACACACACACACACTCACACACACACACTCACACACAGACACACAGACACAGACACAGACACGCACGCACACACACATACACACACACACACTATACACACACACTCACACACACACACACACACACACGGCTAAGAGACCAAAAGGTGACAACGCTCTCCTCCGAGCCTACAACACTCCCCCCCGCTCGATAAACACAAGGGTGCCAAAACGCCCAGGAGAGGAGACGCGCTTGCAGGTCGGACCGCGGAGCTCAGATCCAGCGGTCCTGTATCCGTGCCGACGGCAGGGCCCCAGGTGCGGCTGGACCAGGATCATTTGCACCGAAGATGAGAAGCGTGGTAATCGATTCCAACTGAAGTTCATATTCAAATGGATTCCCCCCCCCCGCCCCCTTCCTCAGTCTACCTCTAATTTGGTTGTGCCTGGTATTGTTTCGGTCAGTTTCTATTAAATCACGGCAGTTTCTGTTGAAATTTTCACATTTTCTCATCTTATCAACACGATTATCGATGATTGCAGGTGTCATCACGAGCAGCAGCTCTGAGAACAGCTGTGTGTTCAGCATTACTCCGAACGTGGTTCTCTCACTACCGCAACTCGCCTTCACCTCAACATGCATCGCAGCAGCCTGCTCCACCAGCAGCCAG
Organism: Anguilla rostrata; assembly: GCF_018555375.3. Classification (NCBI taxonomy): domain Eukaryota; kingdom Metazoa; phylum Chordata; class Actinopteri; order Anguilliformes; family Anguillidae; genus Anguilla; species Anguilla rostrata. The sequence continues at coordinate 52,442,330 of NC_057941.1, forward strand.
CCCGCACTACGAGCAGCACAGCTCGTGCTAGATCACGCCGTACTCCCGCACACACCCTGCTCTACCCCTCCCCGCGCACCCAGCACTTCCGCCTTCACCCTCATTTACACAGCAGCAACGCCCTGCACTACCCAGCAGCTCACGCCCTGCACTACCCAGCAGCTCACACCCTGCACTACCCAGCAGCTCACACCCTGCACTACCCAGCAGCTCACGCCCTGCGCTACCCAGCAGCTCACACCCTGCACTACCCAGCAGCTCACCCTGCACTACCCAGCAGCTCACACCTCACTACCAGCAGCTCACGCCCTGCACTACCCAGCAGCCACACCCTGCACTACCCAGCAGCTCACACCCTGCACTACCCAGCAGCCACACCCTGCCTACCCAGCAGCTCACCCTGCACTACCAGCAGCACACACCCTGCGCTACCCAGCAGCTCCATACGCCTGCACTACCCAGCTCACGCCTGCACTACCACAGCTCACACTCCTACCAGCATCACCCTGCACTACCCAGCAGCTCACACCCTGCACTACCCAGCAGCTCACACCCTGCACTACCCAGCAGCACACACCCTGCGCTACCCAGCAGCTCACACCCTGCACTACCCAGCAGCACACACCCTGCGCTACCCAGCAACACACGCCCTGCGCTACCCAGCAGCTCACGCCCTGCGCTACCCAGCAGCCCACACCCTGCACTACCCAGCAGCACACGCCCTGCGCTACCCAGCAGACGCCTCCATGATTTCTACCACATTACTAAAAGAGGAACTGAAAACAAAGGACGACAACTTAAGAAGACCCCTCATTTTGTTTCCTCTTAAAAAACGATTTACTCTTTGTTCGTGTCCAAAAACAAAAAGGCCTTTGATTAAAAAACACAGTGCAGCAATGCACTATGGGACTTTTTGCTCGCCTTTTGAAGAGGCAGCTGCCAGTTGTTTGATATCTGGTAGTGAGGTTCTAACAGCAGGTGATTTGACCCAACGCATTTATTTAAATGCAAATACCCGACTGCAGACAGATCTACCGTGAAAGCCGTCAACAGGCCTTCAGAACAGGGGACTCTGGGCCCAACGTGCAAAGGACACTAAGTGAGACATATATTTCATTTCCTGTCATCCATTTCGAGGTCATGTTCTCTCTCCAGTGGAGGTTTCCCTTTTCAGTGGAAAATTTTTCATTTTTAGTTTACATGTAGCCGGGTCAGTGCCAGGTCAGTTCCACTGCATGACGTTTGCCCCGTGCCGGATAAATTTAGCATTCTGCTTTACTCGTTCTAGAGTCCATTAAAACCTTCCACTCTGCCCAACAGGTCACCCAAACAGGGCACATGGTGGTGAATAAACATGTGGTACGGTCCGTATGGTTGGGTCGCCTCCCCCCCCCCCGTGCACTTGGGAAGTGGTTCGATCCCACGCCATGGCACCTTCTGAGCTGTGAGGCCTTCTCTATCTGTAACCCTCTCTGCTTTCTCCCTGTCTTGGCCAAGCAGAAAAGCAGGATGGGGGGTATGGGGGGGGTCTGTAAATGATAATCTTTTAAATGCCATTAATTGTGCGTCAGCGACATCCCACACAACTTCAGCCACGCCGAGGACAGGCCCCGCCCACTCGGTCCTTTGTGATGGAGAAAATAAGCATGAGCACAAAGAGAGGCCTCTTTCACAGCACAAACACATACAGCAGCGCTAAGCCCAACACTGTCTCACAGGGCTACAGCTACAGCACTGTGCTGCCAAACACACACTTCACTCTTTCAGCAGAGTTGCTTCCTAACAGGAACTCCATAGTTAGAACAGGAAGCAGATGCTGAAAGATCCCACTGTCTGATCAACCACCTCACTGTCTTTCACACACTGATTTGGTCACACACACACACACACACACACACACACACACATACACACACATACACAAACATGCATTGCACACACACACAAACACTCACACACACACACACACACACACACACACACGCATTGCACACACACACACACACACACACACGCACACACACACACACGCACACATACACACACTAACTCTCTCACAGAATGGACTAGCGCTCTCTTCCTCGGTCACGCGCGTGATCACACGCACACCCTGTTCCTCTCTTGTCTGCCGGAGCCTTGTGCCAGAGGCCCACGGTCTGAAAGAGCGCTTCGCCTGGCGCTGCCTGCTGCCTCGAACCCGTGCGTTTTAAAGACGGTCGCAGCTGAGCGGGCCGACGTGCGTCTGCACCCCTCGGACGGGGACTGCGGTTCGCCGAGGAGAAACAGGATGCGCAGGACTGCGCATCTCCGCCACAGGAAGGAGCGCAGTCTTCAGCAGCCGACAGCTCAGAATCAGAGAGCAAAATACCCACAATGCCTCATTACACAGGCGCGATTACACGGATCAAATAATAATCTACATAATATTTAATTTTACATTATATGACCGCGGATCAAGGAAACAACCCAAGACACACTGCACATTACTAAACATCTGTCTTTAAAAGAAATACGTAAGTGAATAGTAATTCCTCCTCCCTTCTGCTGTATCTATGAACATTCTAGAACCGGGATTCTAGAACCCTCCCGTCTGAAGGAAGATGGAAGCTGACCGGCAGAGTCCGGCAGAGCCTGGAGCAGCACACGCCATTCCCCTGCTGCATGTCTCATCCCTCTATCCCTCTCTCCCTCTGTCTCTCCCTCTCATCCCTCTGTCTGTGTCTCTCCCTCCCTCTCTCTCGCGATTCCCCTACAGCATCTCATCCCTCTCTCCATCTGTCTCTCTCTGTCACTGTCTCTCTCCCTCTCCCTCCCTCTGTCTCTCTCTCTCTCCCTCTGTTGCTCTCTCTCTGTCTCCCTCGCTCTCTCTCAGAAAAGCAGGACAGACTGAAGACCACACAGTCACTTTTCGGGGGGGGGGGGTTGTTGGGGACAGGTTGTTATATCTGTTCCTGTTATATCCTTTAAGTTAGAGCACAATAAAATATGGCTTACCTCATGCATGCGAAAGGCCCTCTGTGAATGTGATTGGCTGACTGGCTGATTGACGGATTGACTGACCAGTCCTGCGATGCACTGCCGCAGACAGATGACCACGCCCCCCCCCCTTCCCCCCTTCCCCCACAGAGACACAGAGTATGCAAACACTCCCACTCAGCCACAGAGGATGTTAAATGTCAGCCTTCTCCATGAGCGTTTTCTCTGACTGCGGACGTGGCCGCTGAGGCGCCCGCCCGTCCGCCAGGCCGAGCCGTGATGCAGCGCGGTAATGACCGCCGTGTTCCGCCGACCCGCGCGCTCGAACGCGAGGCGGACCGCCCCAGGCGTGAGATCACACACGCCACTCAGGCCACGAGCGCACGCTGTTCTCTGTGAGATTCCGGGCTACTGTATCTGATCAAACTCCACCTCCTTCCCTCGAGTAGGTTTCCCGTTCCACTGGTAACTAGTTTAAATTACTACTTGTCAGTGGCCATGTTTTTGTCCTGTTTTTAATTTGGAATGACCCATTGCCGCCAAAATCAGCCATCAGTTTGGGGGGGGTGGGGTGGGGGTGGGGGCAGACTGTCATGCATGTGTCCCCCAAAACACGCATGTAGCCAGTGGCCGTGCTGCACGGCCCCTGCGTCTGAGAGAGAGAGAGACAGCTCATACGCAGCTGACAGACAGACCGACAGACAAAGACTACAGACACAATACCGACAGACTACAGACAGAATGCAGACAGACTATAGACAGACTACAGAGATACTGCAGACAGATTACAGACAGTCTACTGACACAGACTACAGACACAATGCAGATAGACTACAGTCTACAGACACAGACTACAGACAGACCACAGGCACAGACTACAGACAGACTGCCGCAGCAGTCCTGAGGCCGAAGCTCATTCAGCCCAGGCCTTGATCCCTGATTCGCTCCTTTTGTCGCCCGGGCCCGGCCAATCGTGCGAAGCGCAGCCGCGCTCCTGAGGCAGCCCGTAGGCGAGCGGTAATCTGCAGGTGCAGAGACAGCGGTGAGACGCGGCGTCTCCTAACGCCACTCAGAGACAGGAAGTGAGCGCGGCGAACGGGGCGGCTCATCTGGCGTGCTAGCGTGCGTGTGGTGTGCAGGGGGGGGGAAGGGGGGCCTTATCGCACATATACCAGTCGCCCCCACCACTCACAGAACCACTTCACTTCCTTTGACACTATCGTCACCTAGCAACATGGCTCAGTATACCCCTGGAGGACTTTGGCCCTGGTCCACACCCTCTCCAGCTGATGATGGAATCCACAGGGGCTGGGTAGGGGGGGGGGGGGGGGCGGGCGGTCACTCTGTAACCCTGGGCAACATTAAAAAAATATGAGCTAATCACTTGTGCCTCTCCAAAAACCCTTCACAGCCGCTTGGAACTGGAACTGCAGATATGGAACACTCTGGGAGAGATTACGAGCTACTGCTTACTGATGTCTGCGGCAGGGCAGAGAGCAGTGTGTGTGTGAGTGTGTGTGTGTGTGTGCGTGTGTGTGTGTGTGTGTGTGTGTGTGTATGTGGTGTGTGTGTGAGTGTGTGTGTGTGTGTGGTCTGTGTGGATGTGTGTGTGTGTGTTTGTGTGTGTGTGTGTGTGTGTGGTGATGTGTGTGTGTGTGTGTGTGCGTGTGTGTGAGTGTGTGAGTGTGTGCGGTGTGTGGTGGTGTGTGAGGTGTGTGTGTGTGTGTGTGTGTGTGTGAGTGTGTGGTGTGTGTGTAGTGTGCGTGTGTGTGTGTGTGTGTAGTGTGTGTGTGTGTGTGTGTGTGTGTGTGTGTGTGTGTGTGTGTGTGTGAGTGTGTGATGTGTGTGTGTGGTGTGTGTAGTGTGTGTGTGTGTGAGTGTGTGTGTGTGTAGTGTGTGTGAGTGTGTGTGGTGTGTGTGATGTGGCTGTGTGTGTGTGTGTGGTCATGTGGGCGTGTGTGTGAGTGTGTGTGTGTGTGTGCGTTGTGTGGTGTGTGTGTGTGTGACGTGTGCGTGTGGTAGTGTGTGTATGTGTGTGTGTGTGTGTGTATGTGTGTGGTGTGTGTGTGTGTGTGCGTTGGAGGGGTGAGTGGAGGGTGGACGTGTGCGTGTTAGTGGGATGTGTCAGTGTTTGCATTGTGGTTTGGTGTGTTGTGTGCGAGTGCAATCAATGAGCCTCTTGCTACGTGTGCGGCCGTGCTGATGGTCTCTGAGGCCAGTGCAGTCGTGGTCCGCGTGACGGTGGGTGAGGAGGGAGGGAGACTGGCATTAGGTGCTATCCGCTTATCTGTTTGGTGTTCAGCCAATCTCCCGCTACAGCGTCGATTGAGGCCACGCAGTCACTGGCCGCACTGACAGAGGCCTGTTCCTGCACCGAGATTGCCCTGCCTAGCACCAGAGGCCTCAGGCCGCACTCCAGAGGCCTGTCCTGCCTCAGTCTGTCTCCCCCGTCTGCAGCCTAAACGCCGGAGATTTTAACTGTTCAGCCGGCCTCCAGTTTAAACGCCGCGTCGCGGGTCACCTGCTCCTCACGCATGAGAACACATCCGGAATTCAACACCGCCGCACTCATTTCACAAGGCACTGCTTAGAATTACAGGAACTGCACCTAGCTGTGGTTAAACCCACAGTTTTTCTACTGCAGAGCACCATTCTGTCTCAGGCCCATGCAAATCCTGCTGTTCCCCCATTGTCTCTGTCTCTCTCTGTATCTCTCTCTCCCTCTCTGTCTGTGTGTCTCTCTCTCTCCCTCAGTGTCTCTGTTTATTCGTATTGCAACACACATCGAAACAGCATTTATTTACATTCTAGTGGAGCAGCTGCCCCCGCCTCTCCAGATACATGAGTTCTTTCTCAAATTGACGAAAATAGTTGTCAGACAGCATTTCGTATTTTGAGGAAGACAACAGGAGCCGTGTCTCTCCCTCCATCCCCTGCAGCTGACAATGACTGTGCGGTTTAAAAAAACCAGACTGGAGCCATCTAAAAAAGATCAGCTTTTTACCACCGCAAGACTGTGGAAGTTTAGTTTATCTTTCCCAGTTTGATCTTTTCTAAGCTGATGTCAGTTTTAGCCTGTTAAGGCGTAAGATCAGAAGCCTGCTGTCAGACATGCAATTCACCTTTCGGCCGTTCTCAGCCATGAGAAGCTTCAGAGCGCTCGGCCAGCAAAGCCTGGAGAAAAGACAGGGTAAGAACTAGGGGGTGGCCATTGGAGGTGTGAATGTGTGTGAGTGTGTGTGTCAGCGGAGGTGTGTCAGTGTGTGTCTGTGTGTGAGTGTGTGTGTCAGAGGAGGTGTGTCAGTGTGTGTCTGCATAAAATATGCAGAGGATGCAGGCTGAAGTCCAGGCTGGGGCACTGCTGTTGACCCAGGCAGTAAGCCGCCAGTTGGGCAGGCTGATATGGAGGGGACAGCACTGTCCAGCAGGGGTCGCTGGTGAGCAATTCCCCCCCCCCTTTGGGGAACGTCGACTCACACACACAGGGTCCAGATTGGGGGGTTTGCAGGACGAGCCGACCAAACCTCTCCGATGAAAAACGCAGCCTGCTAGACGAGCACAGCCGCTAAAAGACCTAGCGCGCGATGTTCAGCTCCTTCGCCGAGTTCCGCGTCTCAGCCGCCGCGGCGGTCTCCGCCCCCCTCTCGGGTTCTGTTGCCGGGGGTGACGCGTGAGCGCGAATGCGGTTGACGCATTTTACAGTCTGGCGCCGCGGAGACGATCGCTCACAGGCCCAGCGGCGCGGACAGACGAGCGGTTTTATCAATGAGATTAAAAAATCTGACTCAACTCTCCAAGCGCAGGAAGAGAGATTTTTATTTATTTATTTGTTTGTTTTATAACTGCATACTCGCTCAAACAAATGCATTTCGTTCACTTGTATCGTTTGGTTGCTTTCATTCCGCTGAGCGAATGACGAAAAGCGAAACGAAAGCATCGCCTCTGGAATAAAATGATGGACAGAGAGATCGAAATGAGAGAAAGCCCCCCCCCCCCCATCACAGTTCATCTCCCTAAATCCTCCTCAGTGCTCCCCACATGGGAGCGAAATCCATTTTATCAGGCGGAGGACGGGAGCTGAAATACTCGCTCGGCCTCGCGGACGGAGAGAGAGAGAGAGAGAGGGAGAGAGAGAGAGGGGGGGGGGAGGGGTCTCCAGGTCCCGGCCTCCTCCCGGCTCACGCTAAAGCCGTTCCGCCCCGTTTCCCCTGGGGGGGGGGGGGGGCGGGGGGGGCTGCGGCTCGCTCTCTCGGCACATCGTGCGGGCGAGAGATAAGAGCGCCTAATAATGACAACGCGAGAACGCGCCCGCTAGAAATCAGCGAGCCGCTCTGTCAAAATAAAAGCGATTTAATAAGAAATAATTTAGGACGCGCACATCGCCAGAGCATGCCGGCGCACATTTGAGCGTCCTCCTCTTCTCCTGACGGGACGGGACGGGACTGGATGGGACAGGACGGGACGGGTCGGGTCGGGACAGGGGCTCCGGGCGGGTGACTCAGAGTCAGCAGACGGCTTTTTTGGCTCGGCCACGGCGGCCCGTAAGACGCTCCGCCGACGCCAGAGCGCGTTAGCACGTTAGCGTGTTAGCACGTTAGCGCGTTAGCGCGTTAGCGCGTTAGCGTGTTAGCGCGTTAGCGCGTCAGCTCGGGGAAAACGCCGCGCTCTCTCTGCTTCCGGTAAAAGAGGTTTTAAACAAGACCGGCGAGCTGCCTTTCCAATAACCACACAAAGGCTGCAGTACACTCAGGATAATTATCACTGTTATTATTATTACTGAGTAGCTACAGCACACCACTATACAGGAGTATTATTAGTAATAGTAGTATTAGTATTATTTTTATTATGTGCACATGCACTTAATATGGCCTATTTACAATGAAAATAACTTTTATTGAAATGGAATTTATTATTTCACTATTTGCAGTAAAATAGTAAATAAAATCGAATTAAATCATTAAAATACATCAATAAGCTGTGACAAATGTTCAGGTTAAAAAACCATGATGAGATCAGGAGCACTAAATCCAGCGCTGGCCGCTTCGCAAAAGCTCCTACCTGAGCTCCTACTGGCCGTAAATTTAAAGCTGTTGTTTTTTTGTTTGTTTTTTTTAAACCCGAACAAGAGGGCGTCCGCGTCCCGTCTGTGGAGCAGCTGCTCTCGGGCGCCTTCAGCGGAGCAAACAGATCAATTTTAATTAAGGCCCCGTCCCGCGGGCGAAGGCGCAGGCAGGAATTTACAGCCGGACGACCGTAAGGGCTGCAGCCATGTTCCTCTCTCACGGGAAGGCGGCGAGCCAGGCCGAAGGGACAGAGCGAATTCTCACGTATCTGGCCACGCTCCAGCTCAAAGGGAACAGAGACAGAATATCTCACGCTGATCTGGCCCAACGCTCACAGCTCAAGGGAGTCTAGGAGACAGGAATATCTCACGCTGACCTGGCCCAACGCTCACAGCTCAAAGGGAGCAGAGACAGAATATCTCACGCTGACCTGGCCCAACGCTCACAGCTCAAAGGGAACAGAGACAGAATATCTCACGCTGACCTGGCCGAACGCTCACAGCTCAAAGGGAGCAGAGACAGAATATCTCACGCTGACCTGGCGGAACGCTCACAGCTCAAAGGGAACAGAGACAGAATATCTCACGCTGACCTGGCGGAACGCTCACAGCTCAAAGGGAACAGAGACAGAATATCTCACGCTGACCTGGCCGAACGCTCACAGCTCAAAGGGAACAGAGACAGAATATCTCACGCTGACCTGGCGGAACGCTCACAGCTCAAAGGGAACAGAGACAGAGTATCTCACGCTGACCTGGCCGAACGCTCACAGCTCAAAGGGAACAGAGACAGAATATCTCACGCTGACCTGGCGGAACGCTCACAGCTCAAAGGGAACAGAGACAGAATATCTCACGCTGATCTGGCCCAACGCTCACAGCTCAAAGGGAACAGAGACAGAATATCTCACGCTGACCTGGCCCAACGCTCACAGCTCAAAGGGAACAGAGACAGAATATCTCACGCTGACCTGGCCCAACGCTCACAGCTCAAAGGGAACAGAGACAGAATATCTCACGCTGACCTGGCCGAACGCTCACAGCTCAAAGGGAACAGAGACAGAATATCTCACGCTGACCTGGCGGAACGCTCACAGCTCAAAGGGAACAGAGACAGAGTATCTCACGCTGACCTGGCCGAACGCTCACAGCTCAAAGGGAACAGAGACAGAATATCTCACGCTGACCTGGCGGAACGCTCACAGCTCAAAGGGAACAGAGACAGAATATCTCACGCTGATCTGGCCCAACGCTCACAGCTCAAAGGGAACAGAGACAGAATATCTCACGCTGACCTGGCCCAACGCTCACAGCTCAAAGGGAACAGAGACAGGATATCTCACGCTGACCTGGCCCAACGCTCACAGCTCAAAGGGAACAGAGACAGAATATCTCACGCTGACCTGGCCGAACGCTCACAGCTCAAAGGGAACAGAGACAGAATATCTCACGCTGACCTGGCGGAACGCTCACAGCTCAAAGGGAACAGAGACAGAATATCTCACGCTGACCTGGCCGAACGCTCACAGCTCAAAGGGAACAGAGACAGAATATCTCACGCTGACCTGGCCGAACGCTCACAGCTCAAAGGGAACAGAGACAGAATATCTCACGCTGACCTGGCCGAACGCTCACAGCTCAAAGGGAACAGAGACAGAATATCTCACGCTGATCTGGCCCAACGCTCACAGCTCAAAGGGAACAGAGACAGAATATCTCACGCTGACCTGGCCGAACGCTCACAGCTCAAAGGGAACAGAGACAGAATATCTCACGCTGACCTGGCCGAACGCTCACAGCTCAAAGGGAACAGAGACAGAATATCTCACGCTGATCTGGCGGAACGCTCACAGCTCAAGCGGAAGCTCGGAGACCGGGCGGTGTGCGTGAGGGGACCGTGTTTTCCGCACGCGCTCAGAACCGCTCGGCCCGAACGTGCGCTTCTCGAACCCGGGTCAGGCGCAGGGGGGGGCGCGGAGACTGTTCTGGGTCTGGGCGGAGTGGCGCTCGACCGTGAAATCCAGCGATCTGCTCTCTCTTCGAATACCCGCTCTACTCCACAGCCGAACGCCAGAGGCCTTCCGGAGGCTGGGGTCGACATCCTGGCTCTCTGAACGCTCCCCCAAAGAGAGAGAGAGAGAGAGAGAGGGAGAGGGAGGGACAGAGGGAGAGAGAGAGGGAGATGAGAGAGAGAGAGTGAGAGAGAGAAAGAGAGCACATGTGGCTGTCTGTCCCCATCGATGCCAGCCAGCGCCCTTGGGCATATTATTCCGGAAAGTTCTGCGCACACAGCCACCGGACGAGTTCCGGAATCCTCGACCAACACAGCGACTTCATTAATCTCGGTGATCAGAATAGAAAGGTCAGAGGTCAAGTTGTGCTTTATCCGGCGCCCAAGGTCTGACCCCGCCCACCACCACACATAGTGGGTGGGGTCAGGTGTTGCTAAGCAACGCCTACCCAAGGCAAAAAGCTTGGCAACTGAACTCCTATGTCCGTCTGTCTGTCTGTTCCTCTGTCCAACTTCCTCTCTGAGCTTTCTGTTCTGCCATCAGGCAAGTTCTACACAGACCTCGAGTCACTAAAATCCCAAAATCCGGATGAATTGTTGACTTGGGGGTGTGGGGGTGTGGGTGTGAGGGTTTAGAGTGTATCAATTGTCAAGTGCCCCAAATACGCAAGTCACATTTCAGTTTGAAAATGCGATAATTCTGCCGACTTCTGGGTTTCAATTTCACCAAATCCAGCGTGAAAGCTGCTGAACAGCCCAGAGCGGCCGCATGACATTTCTGCAGTCGGAACGCCAGCGTGTGATTGGTCCACAGTGAGCGAGTCTGTGGCCTGATCTACGAGACCCGTCTGTCCTCCTGTCCTCCTGTCCTGCCGTGGGTCCCTCCCAGCCGGGTAAAAACACAAAAAACGCAAATTGGTTTTTTTTTATTGTTATTATTATTATTCACAGTACTAAGTTGTTTTGATGATTTTTATTTGTTGGAAGCATTAACACTGCTATGTAACCATCATCATTATTGCATCACAATTGTTATGACATTAAGAAGCACTGCTGTTATTACACAACCATTATGACATCACAATAATGATGGTTATTATCACTGAGGTCTCCTGTCCTGTACGGTAGGACGTTCGGTGTTGTACTGTAAAACACTGTGGAATGTAAATACCTTTCATAGCCCCTCCTCCCCGGTGAGGTCACCCAGCCCAGCACTTAATCAGATTTCACCTGCTGCCGTCTGACACTCCTGAAACTCCTCCCTCTCCCCCATCCCCCGCCCGCACCCCCCCCCCCATCATCATCCCTCTCTCTGTACACTCCTTTCCACTGGCTACCCAAACTACTGGCTAGGAGGCACACAAAGGAACAGCAAACCGGAAAAACCAAACAATTAACAATGCAGGCAAATGTGAGCGTGTGTAAATTACACAGACAACCGTACCCACACTAACATATGCACTGTATAAACACCTTCATTTCAGAGCTTAAATCATTAGCTGAACTGTCTTGTACATCTTCCCTGATTCCTCAATGTCTACTTTTTTCTTTTCTTTTTAGTGTTGCTCTCCTCTCAGGCACCAGTGTAAGATTCTGAGGCGCTAGACTGGAAGAAATATGGGTTGTAAATTCCAAATTTGTGTCGCGGAGGAGGGGGGGGTGCAAGGGATGCTGTCTGCCCATCAGCAATGAGAGGCAGTGTCGTTGTCTGTTCTTTGTGTGTGTGTGTGTGTGTGTGTGTGTGTGCGCGCGTGTGTGTGTGCACATACGTGTGGGTGTGCGTGTGTGTGGGCGAGTGAGTGTGTGTGTGTACGTGTGTGTGTCTGTGTGTGTGTGTGCGCGAGTGTGTGTGTGTGTCTGCGTGTGTGTATACGTGTGTGTATACGTGTGTGCGCACGAGTGTGTGCGTGGATGGGTGTGTGTGGGCACGTGTGCGAGTGTGTGTGTATATGTTTGTGTGAGTGAGTGTGTGCGAGTGCGAGTGTGTGTGTGTGTGTGTGTGTGTGTGTGTTTGTGCATGTGAGTGTGTGTGTGTGTGTGAGTGTGAGTGTGAGTGAGTGTGTGTGTGTGTGTGCGAGTGCGAGTGCGAGTGTGAGAGTATGTGTGTGTGTGTGTGTGTGAGTGTGAGTGAGTGTGTGTGTGTGTGTGCGAGTGCGAGTGCGAGTGTGAGAGTGAGTGTGTGTGTGTGCATGTGAGTGAGTGTGTGTGTGTGTGTGTGTGAGAGAGAGATCCAGGAGACCACCCAGGAGGGCGTCGGTTTCTCCAGCCACTAAAATGAGTTAAATAAGAGACGCTGGGCAGCGGTCAGGCTGCAGAATGTGCGGTTTCTTAAAAGCGCTGAAACTCCACAAGCTTCTGCGAGCGCCTTTAATTTGAAACGCATTTCCCCCGGCTGCATCAAACAGGCAGGAAAACAGCCAGACCGCTGGTAACGGAATCCCAAAAATCTGTTTCAGATCCAATATGGATGCCGTCGCCATGGCAACGGAACACTGCCAGGCTTTTTTTCCCCGGTGCTGTAGAAAGCAGAGCAATGCCAGCCAGCGCCTAACGCAACAGCGCCCAGGTTATTGCCGCGGTAACCCCCCCCCCCCCCGGATGAAAGCGTAATGGTCGTCTGACTCTGAGAAAACAGCGTTACAGTGGTGGAATTCCCCCCCCCACACACACACCCTCCCCACCCCTCGTTTATTTACTGGATTTCCACACAAACGCTCTCTCAGAAAACGGATAAAGGCGGTGGCGGACGGTGGCGGTTCGACCGGACGCTCGACTCCGATAGCCCCCCCCCCCCAGTCTTTGTTCTCCAGGGGCGGGGGAACAGGACTCTCAAACCCGCGCGCTGGAACGTTCCGTCCCCCAGGGGAGCGAGCGAGCGCTCGTCCGTTTGGGCCGGGTGCTCATCCTTCGGTAAATATCCCGCGGGAAGAACAGGCAAAAAAACACACATCCTGTGTAATCTTCATCCCCGGATCAGGCTTCCGGCTAATCAGGTTAATAGTGTTTAACTATAGCACAGAGATCAAAGCACACCATCCCACACAGGTACACAGCAGGTGAGGTGTGTCTGTGTCCAACAGGTGATGTAACGGGTTCCTAATACAGCAGTGTGTCCTGTTGCACTGCTGTTTTTATTTCATTTGTTTGTCACCCTAAAAATCCTCTCGCCTCTGACCTACTCCCACACACTGGCTCCACAGGGCGTCCTGGATGCACTAGGAACACCCTGTTTTTGATCAGTTCACCCAAAAATCTGAAGGTCACCCCGGTCCCCAATCGCAGTCTCCGACCCACAAATTTTTGCGGTACATCCACGATTGGATTTCTGGCACCGCTGCTGCTACCAAATATGAAAATATATCACGTCTGACAGAGAAAAGACATTCATTATCGGCGGCTCAATATAGGCAATTTCACAACAACGTTGTCAGATACATCTCACCGTCACTGTAACTCCCAGAGACAGGCTGAAGGGCATTTAGTAAGAGCCCAACTGCATGCAGCCAGCAGCAGACTGCTTCGTGTCAGATGCGCAGAGAAATGCAGCTGCTCCTTCTGAACGCAGATTTAATGCCCCGTGGATAAATTGCCTCTTTTTTTTTTGATGAGGACGCCAGGGTCCTGAAAAACCGCTGATGAGGTTTACAACCCTTCTGGGGCGTAAAAATCTGCTGAAATCCGTTTAAGCTTCTAAAAAAAAATGCTGTTTGTCATCAAAAGCAGAGACAAGAGACAACAGTAAAAGACCTGGGTTTGAGTGACATCACAATTAGCCTCTGATGTCACATGACCAAGGAAGGTTTGAGTGACATCACAATTAGCCTCTGA